>NC_058407.1:610140-625488 GCF_002201575.2 Neomonachus schauinslandi
GTTGCAGGTCCTCGTGGCTGCCGTCGTCCCACTCACTGTCCTGTTGCCCTCAGGTTTTCCGGTTCCCCGTGCAGGACTGTCTGAGCTATCCAACCTGCGAACAGTGCCGCAGCTCCCAGGACCCCTACTGCGGCTGGTGCGTCGTTGAGGGACGGTGAGTGCCCGGTACTCCAGGGGTCTCAGCCCTGCCCTGGGGGGCCTGGGGGTTTGGCTGACTAGTGCCAGGACTGAGGCCATCCTCTGCCCCTTAGATGCACCAGGAGGGCCGAGTGCTCACGGGCTGAGGAGAGCGGCCACTGGCTGTGGAGCCGTGACGAGTCCTGTGTAGCCATCACCGGGGCCCAGCCACAGAACATGAGCCGACGGGCCCAGGGGGAGGTGCGTGGTGGGGGTGGGCAGGGGTCGGGGGTTGGGCAGAGGTGGGGCTCCTGCTGGCCTGGGGCTGTTGGGTCGTCCAGGAGTACCGTGGCGTATTCTCTCTCTGGCCTGGGCTCTGGGCACTGAGCCTGAGGACAGGGAGCCTTTCCTTTGTGGGGTTCCCCTGGCCCTTGTGACCTGGGGGGGGCCCCATTCTAGGAGTTGCTGGTGTGCCCCCCAGGGGCCTGTTCTCAGTACGATGGAGCCTTTTCCAAGGGGCCAGCTTATGCGTGCACACAGGAGTGCCAGAGAGTAGGACTGTGGGCAGGTGCCCGGGGCAGAGGTCCTGGTGTGAGCCACACGCCCTTCCCCAGGTGCAGCTGACCGTCAGTCCCCTCCCAGCCCTGAGCGACGAAGACCAACTGCTGTGCCACTTTGGTGACTCACCAGCACACCCTGCCCGCGTGGAGGGGGATGCCGTCATCTGCAACTCCCCACGTACCATTCCTAACACGCCGCCCGGCCAGGGTGAGGCCCCCATGCAGCTGCTGGGTGGGCACCTACGGTCCCAGGGGTGCAGGCTGAGGTGGAGAGAGCACCTGCCTGGCTGGATCGAGATGGAGGCCCACAAGCGGTTCTGGTTCTGGAATCCCTGAGCCGTGGGTGTGGGGGCCGTGTACTCTTGGCACCAGGGGGCTGCCCGGCTTTGGGCTTTGCTGTCCATGCTGAAGCCCCTCACGCCTCCCCAGCCCCGTCCAGCTTGAGATGGGTGGGGCTCTGAGTGTGGCCAGCGGAGGACGGCTTGCTGGTGCAGCGGGGGCCCGGCCGTGCTCTGCCCCAGGTGCTGAGGAACCACGACCCTCAGTGCCTGTAGGGACAGAGAGAGGGTCCAGGAGCCCAGAGCTGGGAGCCGGCGCTGGAGCCGAGATCTGATAGCGCTGTCGGGCCCAGCTGAGCCCAGTGCGAGTCACAGACCAGGGATTCCACCCTGGGCCCGTGGGAGCTGCGGTGGGGCGAGGATTTGGCTGCAGAGGCCCAGTGCCCGCCTGCCCCCACCATGCCAGCCCTGTGTGCTGAGGCCCCTGCCTGATGCCGTCCTGATCTCCTGTTTACAGACCACGTGGCTGTGAACATCCAGCTCCTCTTCAGACGTGGCAGCATCTTCCTCACTTCCCATCTGTACCCCTTCTACGACTGCCGGGAGGCCATGAGCCTGGCGGAGAACCTGCCGTGAGTGTCTTGCTGGCCCAGTGTTCCCGTTGCCCAGTCCCCACTGTGGGCCCCGCACTCACCACCCTCTCCCCCAGGTGCATCTCCTGCGCGAGCAACCGCTGGACCTGCCAGTGGGACCTGCGCTACCATGAGTGTCGGGAGGCCTCCCCCAACCCTGAGGATGGCATTGTCCGCGCCCACATGGTGAGGGGCTGTGAGCACCCTGCAGGAGCTGGGCTGCTTGGCCATGGCCAGGCAGCCCTTCACCAGCCTTCTTCTCCCCAGGAGGATAACTGCCCCCAGTTCCTGAACCCCAGCCCACTGGTCATCCCCATGAACCACGAGACGGATGTAACCTTCCAGGGGAAGAACCTGGACACAGTGAAGGTGGCAGGAGCTTGTGGGGTGCTGCCCTGGGGGCAGGGCCTGCCCAATGAGGAAATGCCTGGGGGCCCAGCAGGGGCCATGGGGCTAGTGCAGTGTCCGAGCGGCTCGTTCAGAGCCATTTTCCTGCAACACCAAAGTCCAGGTGCCTGGTGCGCATTCGAGCTTCCCCTGGCTCGGGACTCAGCACACGAGGGAGGTGCTCCACGTGTATTTGGGGACAGAAGGCAGCAGAGAGGCATTCGAATGGGCCTGGGGAACATAGGCAGAGAGCAACAGACGAGTGGGTTTGGGGTGTTGAGTGCTGGGCAGCTGGGACGCTACTTGGTGAGGCGGGAGCAGGGCCGTGCTTCGGGGTTGACTGAGACGGGTCTGTCTGGGAGGGCCGGGTGCTCAGTTGGGATGGGAGTGCCCGACTGATGGGGGTGGGGCACAGAGAGGGTTCGGGGAGGGCAGGGTGGGAGGCCTGGCTGGGCCGTCCTGACCTCACTGCCTTGTAGGGCTCCTCTTTGCACGTGGGCAGCGACCTACTCAAGTTTGAGGAGCCAGTGAGCACGCAGGAACCGGGAACCTTCTTCTTTCGGACCCCAAAGGTGCGGCTCCCAGGGCAGGCGGGCCAGGCTGCTGGGTCCCGAGGAAGGCCTTGGGGGCAGGGTAGGGGATGCAGAGGGGGGGCCTTGGAATGTCTGTGTGTCCTGCCACCTGCCTGGAATCAAAGTGATCCTTTGTATGTCTGAGGCTCCAGCTTCCTGCCACCTGGAGGCCTCCCCCTGCTGCCCCTCAGCTGTGGGGGACTCCGTGGGCCAAACTAGGGGTGGGAGCAGGAAGGACAGTGTGTCCCTGCGTGTCCCCCAGCTGTCCCATGATGCCAACGAGACGCTGCCTTTGCACCTGTATGTCAAGTCCTACGGCCAGAATGTCGACAGCAAGCTCCAAGGTGGGTGGGGTGGGCAGCTGGGGCTGGGTGGGGAGCAGGAAGCAGGGTGGCCCGCTGACCACTGGCTGCTTCCTCTGCAGTCACTCTCTACAACTGCTCCTTTGGCCGTGGTGACTGCAGTCTGTGCCTGGCAGCCAGCCCCGAGTACAAGTGTGTGTGGTGTGCGGGGCAGGGCAGGTGTGTGTACGAGGCTCTCTGCCTCAACAGCACCTCTGAGTGCCCAGCACCCGTCATCACCAGGGTGAGCCCTTGTGCCTGCCTGGCGGGGAGGGTCCCCGGCCTGCCCGCCTCCCCCGCACAGCCCCGCCTGCCCCAGCCGCTGGGTCAGCTGGGCTCTGCCAATTCCAGATCCACCCTGAGACGGGCCCGCTGGGCGGGGGCATCCGAATCACCATCCTTGGGTCCAATTTGGGGGTCAGAGCAGAGGATGTCCAGAGGGTGACCGTGGCGGGCCAGAACTGTGTCTTTGAGCCGGAGCGCTATTCCGTGTCTACCCGGTGAGTGGGCGGCCTGAAGCCTGGGCTCCACTGGCTGGGCTGGGGGGGCCAGGTGATCCGGGTGGGCGAAGGAGGAGGACGGGATGCAGGCGTGCGTGGGTGCCCAGGGCTCGCACACCCACCGCTGAGTGTCCCACCTTGTCTGTGAATCACCCAGGATCGTGTGCGCCGTAGAGGCCGCCGCGGGGCCCATCACAGGGGGCGTCGTGGTGGACGTCAGTGGGAAGCTGGGTCACTCACCACCCCACGTCCAGTTCACCTACCAGGTAAGGGCCTGGCCTCTCGACCATTGAGAGTCACGGGTTGTTGATGTGGGGTGGGGTGGGGTCGAGGCTCCAGCGCCCCAGCCCTGATCCAAGTGAATCTGTTGCTCCTCCAGCAGCCCCAGCCCCTCAGTGTGGAGCCAAAGCAGGGGCCACAGGCAGGCGGCACCACGCTGACCATCAGTGGTACCCACCTGGACACAGGCTCCGAGGAAGACGTGCGGGTGACCCTCAATGACGTCCCGTGTAAAGTGTGGGTGTCACCTGCGGGCTGGGGCTCTCTGGTCTGACCCTGAGTCTGCCCTGGAGCGGGCCATAGAGCCAGCCTGACCCACTGACCTGGGGCTGGGCTTGACGCTGACTTGCAACCCCCCCCCAGGACGCAGTTCGGGGCACAGCTCCAGTGTGTCACTGGCCCGCAGTCCGTTCTGGGGGAGCTGCCCCTGGAGATTTACTACGGGGGCTCCCGGGTGCCCAGCCCTGGTGTCATCTTCACCTACCGCGAGAATCCCGTGCTGCGGGCCTTCGAACCGCTGCGAAGCTTTGTCAGGTGTGGCCTCCATCTCCTCCCTGGGGGCAGTGGTGCCAGCTACAGGACCCCCCCCACCCCACCCCCTTCCGCTACTTCCCAGGCACCCTCTGCCTGCCGGGCTTGTGAGGATGTGGTAGGGCTGGGCCTCCAGAGAAGCCCACTGCACCCCCAGATCCGCTTCCTTCTAGAAACCCAGATGGGCAGCGCTCCCCCTACTTCTGACAAGCGCTGGCAGTGGTCACAGTCCTGTGCTCAGAGCTTGACCCCCAACCCTGTCTCAGCCGCATGAATACCCAAGAGCAGAGTGGGGTTGGGGACTCCAGACCCTGCCCTCCCCCAGCCCACCGCGTGGCCAGCATCTGGGTCGGGGAGCCGCTTGCCGAGTCATGCCCACTCAGGCACGGCCTCCCCACCCCCGTCCCCAGTGGTGGCCGTAGCATCAACGTCACGGGGCAGGGCTTCAGCCTGATCCAGAGATTCGCCATGGTGGTCATAGCCGAGCCCCTGCAGTCCTGGCGGCGGCGGCGGGAGGCCGGACCTCTGCAGCCTGTGACGGTCAGTCTTGGTGTTGGCGGGGGACTCAGCTCCAACGCGGCCCGCTCAGCAAGTGCAGGGTAGGGATGGGGCCTGGGCCACGCGGCCTGACAGCCTGGCCTCGGCCTGCAGGTCGTGGGCGAGGAGTACATATTCCACAACGACTCCAAGGTCGTGTTCTTGTCCCCCGCGGTCCCCGAGGAGCCCGAGGCCTACAATCTCACTGCACTCATCCAGATGGACGGGCACCGGGCCCTGCTCAGGTCCGAGGCCGGTGCCTTCGAGTACGTGGCCGACCCCACCTTTGAGAACTTCACGGGGGGTGTCAAGAAGCAGGTCAACAAGCTCATCCATGCCCGGGTGAGGACTGGCCACAGCCTGGGGGGTCCGCAGGGGAGGCAGCCCGAGCTCTGGTCCCTGACTCCCTCCTGGTCACTGGGACCCACAGGGCACTAATCTGAACAAGGCAATGACGCTTCACGAGGCCGAGGCGTTTGTGGGAGCTGAGCGCTGCGTCATGAAGACACTGACCGAGACAGATCTGTACTGTGAGCCTCCGGAGGTGCAGCCGCCCCCCAAGCGGCGGCAGAAGCGGGACACCACACACAACCTGCCGGAGTTCATTGTGCGTGTGGTCACGCGGGCGCAGCTTGGGCTGGGATAGGGGCACGGAGGGGCCCAGCCACACGGGTCCTTGCTGAGCCCGCCCCTCCCTGCAGGTGAAGTTTGGCTCCCGAGAGTGGGTTCTGGGCCGCGTGGAGTATGACACGAGGGTGAGCGACGTGCCCCTCAGCCTCATCCTGCCGCTGGTCATCGTGCCCATGGTGGTGGTCATCGCTGTGTCTGTCTACTGCTACTGGTGAGCCCCTCCCCCTCCTGCCCGGCCCCTCTGGCCACGCAGCCAGCACGACGCAGAGGCTCAGAGCCATCAGGTGGCCTGCCCCAGGCCAGGTCCCGTCAACCTCCCTGTGCCCGCAGGAGGAAGAGCCAACAGGCAGAGCGCGAGTACGAGAAGATCAAGTCCCAGCTGGAGGGCTTGGAGGAGAGCGTGCGCGACCGTTGCAAGAAAGAGTTTACAGGTAGGATCGCCTGGCAGGGGCAGGCAGGATCTTCGGGCTGCCCAGACCCTGGGGTCCCCAAGGGCACGTCTTGGGGACTGGAACGCAGGGGAGGACGACCTTGAAAGAGGCTGCATCCGGAGAGGCAGAGGTGGGCGGGGTGGCCGGCGGTTGGCGGCTGGGACGCCTCACCCTGACCTACCCCCAGACCTGATGATCGAGATGGAGGACCAGACCAACGATGTGCACGAGGCAGGCATCCCCGTGCTGGACTACAAGACCTACACCGACCGCGTCTTCTTCCTGCCCTCCAAGGACGGCGACAAGGATGTGATGATCACGGGCAGGCTGGACATCCCGGAGTCGCGGCGGCCTGTGGTGGAGCAGGCTCTGTACCAGTTCTCCAACCTGCTCAACAGCAAGTCCTTCCTGGTCACTGTGAGTGGGGCCGGCTCTGTGCGCGGGTTGGGGAGGGGCAAGTAGAGCCTCCGGCCGCGGAAGGGACACTGGGCCAGGGTGCTCACATGGTCTTCGGCTGGGGGCCCTCACAGTTCATCCACACCCTGGAGAGCCAGCGCGAGTTCTCCGCCCGCGCCAAGGTCTACTTCGCATCCCTGCTGACCGTGGCGCTGCATGGGAAACTGGAGTATTACACAGACATCATGCGCACGCTCTTCCTGGAGCTCATGGAGCAGTACGTGGTGGCCAAGAACCCCAAGCTGATGCTGCGCAGGTGTGTGGGCGGGCTGCGTGGATGGAGGTGGGGGCGGGGCGGGGCTGATCCCAGCACCTGGGCTGCCAAGAGATGGAGGCGGGGAGGAGGCATGGCAGGGCACGGCAGTCTCCGCTGGTCCCCTTGGCATCAGCTCTTGGTAGGATGGGGTGGAAGATGATGAGTCCAGCACGTGGTCACTCCAGGCTGTGTGTGTGCATTCGGACGGGGACCCAGGGCCTGGGTGGGCGTCCTGTGGGTGCCTGGAGGAGCCGGCTGGGCCCCAGGGCACTGAGGGATCCCTTGGCAAACACCTCTTTGCCTCTGCAGGTCTGAGACGGTGGTAGAAAGGATGCTGTCCAACTGGATGTCCATCTGCCTGTATCAGTACCTCAAGGTGGGTTCCAGGTGGCCGGCCAGGGTTGGGGCAGGAGTGAGGTGGTGCTCTCCCCGCCCTCCCCCACACGCCCACATGCCTGTGTAGCATCACCAGGTGGGTCCGGCACGGTCAGTTCCACCATGGCTGAAGTGCCCTCTGTTGCTCCAGGACAGTGCTGGCGAGCCTCTGTACAAGCTTTTCAAGGCCATCAAGCATCAGGTGGAGAAGGGGCCAGTAGACGCTGTGCAGAAGAAGGCCAAATACACCCTCAATGATACGGGGCTGCTGGGGGATGACGTGGAGTATGCGCCCCTGGTGAGCCCGGCGCCGAGGGAGGGGCTGGCGTGGGTCTGAGAGACTTCTCTCGGTGTTGCCAAGTTCTGGGCCAGCCTCAGTCCCAGAAGCTGGGTGCTGTTCGTGGACTCACATGGGCCCAGCTGGGTTCAGGCAGGGGCTGTGAGTCGCCTGCGGGGGTCTCTAGAGAGAGGCTCTGTGTGTCCTGGGCACCTGGGTCTGCTGCAGGCGTGTGTGGGGCCTGGGCATCCAGGTGTGCCTGATGGTGAGCTCGTGTGCCCAGGTGGGAGACAGCGTGGGGCACGTGATGCCCAGGAGTCGGCGCTCCCTGAGCTACTCTGTTCTCTGTCCTGTTGAGCCAGGGCTTGGGACAGGGCCAGGCCAGGCCGCCCCAGGTGTTCTCAGGGCTCAGAGCCACCCCCGCTCCTCCACCTGAGGGTGTGGCCATGAGGGCCCCGAGGCTGCTCCCACCTTGGCAGGCAGTGAGAGCTAGGGCCCCCACACTGGCTCTTCACCCTGTGTCCTCTGGCAGACGGTGAGCGTGATCGTCCAGGATGAAGGGGCCGACGCCATCCCAGTCAAGGTCCTCAACTGTGACACCATCTCCCAGGTCAAGGAAAAGATCATTGACCAGGTGTACCGCACACAGCCATGCTCCCGATGGCCTAAGGCTGACAGTGTGGTGCTTGGTGAGCAAGGCCCCTGGGTCCCCTGGCGGTGGGTCCTGCCCTCGGACCCTGGTTGGGCAGGTGGGGTGCAGGGACAGCTGGAGGGAGCTGGGTGCTGTGCGGCTGGGCTCCAGGTGTCGTGCCGTGTCCTTCCAGAGTGGCGTCCTGGATCCACAGCCCAGATCCTGTCAGACCTGGACCTGACCTCTCAGCGGGAGGGCCGGTGGAAACGCATCAACACCCTGATGCACTACAACGTGAGTGCTGGTGCTGGGGCATGGGGAGGGCCGGGCTGCCCGCCTTGAGTGGGGGCGAGGCCCACCCTCACGACTGCGTGCGCCAGGTCCGGGATGGAGCCACTCTCATCCTGTCCACGGTGGGAGTCTCCCAACAGCCAGAGGACAGCCAGCCGGACCTGCCTGGGGAGCGTGAGTCCCCCCGCTTCTCCCTCGGCTCTTGTGGGCTCTGGAGGTCTGCGTGGACCAGGGGCCACCCTGTGCCGCCATGGCGGGGTGGGGGCTGCTGAGCTCCAGCCCTCGTCCTTCAGCGCCCCCCCGCTGCCCCCCTGCAGGCCATGCCCTCGTCCTTCAGCGCCCCCCCGCTGCCCCCCTGCAGGCCATGCCCTCGTCCTTCAGCGCCCCGCTGCCCCCTCTGCAGGCCATGCCCTCGTCCTTCAGCTCCCCCCCGCCCCCCTGCAGGCCATGCCCTCCTAGAGGAGGAGAACCGTGTGTGGCACCTGGTGCGGCCGACGGATGAGGTGGATGAGGGCAGGTCCAAGCGGGGCAGCGTGAAGGAGAAGGAACGCACCAAGGCCATCACGGAGATCTACTTGACCCGCCTGCTCTCCGTCAAGGTGGGCCACAGTGCACGTGGGCGCTTACTGCCGGGCCGATGCCCGCCGGGCTCAGCTGAGCCCTTCCCCTACACCCCTGCAGGGCACGCTGCAGCAGTTTGTGGACAACTTCTTCCAGAGCGTCCTGGCGCCCGGGCACGCGGTGCCGCCCGCGGTTAAGTACTTCTTCGACTTCCTGGATGAGCAGGCGGAGAAGCATGACATTAAGGATGAGGACACCATCCACATCTGGAAGACCAACAGGTGGGAGCTCCTCCGTCCTGCAGCCCACTCTGTCCCAGGGTCTCAGCGGCCCCTCACTCCCTGTCGCTCTGCCTCAGTTTACCACTCCGGTTCTGGGTGAACATCCTCAAGAACCCCCATTTCATCTTCGACGTCCACGTTCACGAGGTGGTGGACGCCTCCCTGTCAGTCATCGCCCAGACTTTCATGGACGCTTGTACACGCACAGAGCACAAGCTGAGCCGCGTGAGTGGACCCTGCAGGCCGCTCTGGCGGGGTGGGGGGTTGTGGGCGGTTGCTCAGGAGGCGTGGAGGGACAGGGTGGGGTAGTATCCATGGGTGTGTGGGGGTGGCCTGGGGAAGCCGTGGCTGTGATGGGGGTGAGGAGGTGAGGAGAGGTCAGTCTGGGGTGTGGGTTCAGGAGAAAGGCAGGTGGGAGGTAGAGGGCCAGGGGCAGAGCCTGGGACCCCCCGCCTTCACTCGTGGGAACCCACAGAATTGGAGGCCCCCCTCCTGTCTGTGCTAGGCAAGGGTGGCTCCCCAGTTGGGCCTCTGTCCCCCACACACCTTTTGTCTGTTCTGTGGGTGTGCTGAGTGGCTGGGCGCCTGGCTCTGTCCCCCACAGGACTCCCCCAGCAACAAGCTGCTCTACGCCAAGGAGATCTCCACCTACAAGAAGATGGTAGAGGAGTGAGTGCTCCCCTCCCCCCAGCCAGACCCTGGGCACCCACCTTTGACCCCACCCAGTGGGCCCCTGGGGGTGGTTCAGGCCTGTGACTGGGAGGGGGCTCTGCTGGGCAGCTTCAGGTCCAGCCTCCGGGACCCACTGCCCCACCCCTTCCCTAACCGTACCCCCACGCTCCTGCAGTTATTACAAGGGGATCAGGCAGATGGTGCAGGTCAGCGATCAGGACATGAACACACACTTGGCAGAAATTTCCCGGGTAAGAGGAGATGCAGGGGATGAACCAACTGACCCTACCCACACGAAGCACCCCCGCCCTTCCCCCAAAGTCCCCTGCTGAGTGGGGCTGGAGACTGTTCTCTGGGGGGTGCCCAACCCCAGATGGGCTGTCCCCTGTGTGTGACCGCTATGCCCTGGGGAGAGGGGTTTGTGAGCAGTGTGTTTGTGTGGACGGGGGAGTATGTCTGTCTGTGGCCATCCCACATCCCTCTGACATGCCTGGGACCCTTGGCCTGCTCCTCCGCCCTGGGTCTCACTCTCGTTCCCCTCCCCACGCCCCCAGGCACACACAGACTCCCTCAACACCCTTGTGGCCCTGCACCAGCTCTACCAGTACACGCAGAAGTACTATGACGAGGTATGGGGTGTGCTCCGGGGGAGGCAGCCCTCGGGTGGTCCCCTTCCCTGGCCTGCGGTCTGACGTGGCCCACCCTCAGATCATCAATGCCCTGGAGGAGGATCCCGCCGCCCAGAAGATGCAGCTGGCCTTCCGCCTCCAGCAGATCGCGGCTGCACTTGAGAACAAAGTCACAGACCTCTAACCTCTGACCTCTGCCACCACTGTCTCTGGGCACAGGTGCGTGATGCCCCGTGTCAGGCATTGGGCGGCCCTTGGAACACGAGGCCAAGTGGTGAGGCCCTTACCTTTCACCAGCAGAGGAAGAACCCCCGGGCGTCCACGTGTGGGTGCCCGTGGGAGCCCTCTCCTCGGTGTCTGGTGTCTGTAGCATCTTTCTCCTGAGCAATACCAGCACCAGCCCCCTCCTGCAGAACCAGCATCAGGTGTCTGTCACACCTCCCGAGCGATTCGCAAATGTGCCTTACGCCCCTGGCGCTGCGCTGGGTCGCTGGGGGCCGTGGGGCCTCAGCTCCCCTCCCTGAGCACCAGCAGCTGCCTGAGATCCCTGGGTTTGGCCTGTTCGGGTGGGGTGTGAGTGCCTGCAGCCCCCAGGGCCTAGTGCCCAGACTGTGTCTGTCTGCCCCGCCGGGACGGGAGGAGTAAAGCGGTACGATGCCTTCCTGACCTCACCTGGCCTGCCCTGTGGGGCGCTGGCACTCCGGGTGGACTCCGCACCATGGGCCCGACCTCCAAGGTCAAGCTGGACGTCAGACGTCGAGGCCCAGGTGGCCAGAGGGGCCCCAGCAGACGGGGGTCCAGGTTTCCGCCTGTCAGACAGGCTGTCCTGGAGGCCCTGCCCAGGTCTGGGGTTCGAGCAGCTCCGCCAGGACCACCCTCACCCCCACCCCCTTTTGTAAATCTTGTTAATTGTAAATCAAATAGAGCTGTCTTTTTCACTCTGCTGGTTGGCTGGGTTCCTCCTGGGGCGGCCGCAGACTGGCTGTCCGTGCTTGCCTGCCGCCGTTGCCAGGCCTGTCCTGCTTGAGATCTTCCTCTGGATACTAGCTCAGGTGGGCAGGTGGTTCCTCTGGGCCGCCAGGGCTGCCGTGGGGGCAGGGGAATGTGCAGCGGGGTCCATGCCCTCCCTGCCCTTCCTGCCCTCCCTGCCCGAGGGCTGGGCGAGGAGGTCTGGAGTGTGGAGAGGGGCTGACAGTGATCCCCGAACAGATTGGCTCCAGACGGGGACAGGGACGGGGACAGGGAGGTGGCTGGGATTGGGTGGATCTGGCGCCATCTGGTGGCGAACATTCCCCGCCTGTCTTGCTTGGGCTGAGTGACTGGACCTGCCCACCGCCCCCAGGGGTAGGCGTGGCTTGGGCTTACTGTCTGGACTTTGAGCTCTCAGGGACGGGTGTCCCCTTTTCTAAGGTGGGGGCACTTCACAGGCATGGTCCAGCCAGCACACATGAAGTCACTGCTGCGTGCAGACCCCACCAGACACTGGCATGACTCTGAGAGAGAGGGCCCTGGGTCCCCCTGCTTAGGCTGTGGGGCCACTAGGGTCAGCTCCTTGGTCCCAAGAACAGCTCCAGGATGACTTAGGACATAAATAAGGCTGAAGGGCCGTGTAACGCAGAGCGAGGGTACCTTTGCCGATGCCTGAGGGAGGGGGTCGTCTGGGATTCTGGTGATGGGGAAAGGGTGTAGCTCCCAGTCCCCATGCTGAATGCAGGGCCACAGACAGGCCACCCCGCAGCTCTCAGGCACACGCACGTGTCCACGCACACACAGCATCAGCATGTCGGGCCCCTCACTGAGTAGATACACCTGTTCAGGGCCTGCCCTGAGAGAGCTTTTAATGCTCCGAGGACGCCAACCCAGCAGAAAGGGGATTTCGTGTCTCCAAAACAAGGACGTGGTGGTGGCCCGGCCAGCCTCAGATATGGCTGGATTCAGGTGCTCACATGTTTTCAGGTTTCTGAACTTCCCAGCGTATGCTGCTGTGTCCTCAGACAGTGGGGATGCTGTTCACAGGCAACCCCAGACTGTGTCTTGTCGACTTGGGGCATCGTCGTGGCTGGGGTTGGGCTAGGCCTTGGTCATGAGCCAGCTGTGCACGGGGGCAGCCCCACTGAAGCCACATGGAACAGGTGTGGATATCTCCCGCAAGGAAGGGGTACTAGGCAAACAACTGACATCCCCCATCCCAGGAACCCCAAAATGACACGGTTATGACCCACACTAGGTTCCCTGAGATTCAGCTGTTCAGAAGCAGATGGGGCACAGTCTGGAAGTGCTAAGCTGTGGATGCCTGGGGCAGGGAGGTGGGAACCTAGAACGGGGCTTCCAGACTGGACCTCCACAAACCGCTCCTGTCCCTCCGAAAACTGGACAGCCAGGCAAGAGCTGAGTCAGGACCCCCTTACATTCTGTGAAGCTTAGAGAGAGGAAGGGGGTGCAGATCCAACAGATGGGGCTACCCCCCATGGAGGACAGGAGTGTGAAGAGATCCGGGGGGCTGTCCTTTGATGGGGCCGGTGAAGGGTAGAAATTGGGCATGCATGTTGGGGTGCAAGGTGGCGGTGGTGGGGGTCAGGCCAGCTTTGAATAATCAGGATGCTGACAAACTGAGGGATGACCCACCCTCCTGTTTCTACTTCCCCAGTTCCTCCTAATGTGGGGGGCAGGGAGACAAGGATGGGTGGAAGCCACACACAACCTCAGTGACCCTTCCAAGTTGCAGAAAATGGCCTAAGGCCATGCCCTGCTTGCTAAACATCATGAACATCCCCCCCCATCACCTGGCCCCCATGACAGGAGGTCATTCTGATCTCAGAAGCGCAGCCAGGAGACCAGCAAGTGGCCAAAAAAGGGTGGCCTGGACCAGTGGAGGGGAAAAGTGGACATGGAGACAAGGAGTGGGATCTTGATATTGAGGGGCAACTGAATCCCAGGGGAGGGTGGAGGGAGACAGGGATGGGGGTCCTCAGGCCCAGGGCTGATGTCTGGGGAGGAAGCTCTTCCGCCTGGCTTCCCCACTTGTGCTCTGGCTCACACCTGAAGCACCCCCCACCCCCACACACACGCTGCTGCTCTCCACTCCAGGCCACCCACTTCTCTGGGCTCAGGCCTCTCTCACCCAGGCCAAGCAACAGTCGTTCTGGACCTGGTGGCCAGGATGGTGCTGTGAACATGTCCAGCAGGGCTCCCCAACAGCCTGAGAACAAAAATGAAATCCCTGCTGTGGCCCCACCCAGCCTGCCACAACCCTCCAGCCCACCACCATCCTCTTCTGTTCAAGTCAGGCAGAGTCCTGGACAGTTGGGACCGTGGACGCTTGGCCCAGCTCCACCGGCGTCTCCTCTCCAGGGGACTTCCTGACCTGTCCGGCCCTGTGACCTCTCCCCACCCTAACCACCACCGGAAACCCCCTGGTTACCCCTCTGCAGTATTACAACCCCGACCCTCCCCAGAAGGCAGCTTGGCCTGGATCCGCCAGCCCGGGGGCCAGGTGGGCACCCGGGGGTGAATCATGAGGGAGGGCCTCCGCTCCGCCCGACTCGCTGAGCGGGGGCCGGGCTCCCCTAGGGGCGGCACAATCCCACCCCCAGCCGGGGAGGAAGGGGGGCCTGTCGCCATGGGAACCTGGCCCGCGCCGGCGCAAACCAAGGCCACCCCCCTTGCGCCGGGCCGCGCGGCCAGCGCCCACCGTCCGCCGCTGAACGAGCCTCTTCCCGGCCGGTAGCTGAAGCTCCACAGACTCCGCACAAAACCCCGGCGCGCCTCAGCTGGCTCAGGAAAGCACCGCAGGGCCGGGACTCCCAAGGAGGCGCGGACCGGGGCGGCTGTGGGAGGGGACGCCGGTGTCCTTCCCCCATCACCGCCCGGCCGACACCGGCTCCCAGAAGGGAAACTGAGGCTGGGGATGGCTCGGGACTTGACCGAGGTCGTGCAAGGCTGGCCGGCTCGACTGGGACGCGGCCCACGCCACGGTCCGGGTTCGCTGGGCAGTTATGTTTGCCCGGTATTGCGTTGACATGTTTTATTTTGATCTGGCTGCCAATATTTAAAATCAGGAGATTTCACATAAAAACCCAGGCTTTAGTTTGTTTGGAAGAGGTAGAAGGTCGGGCAACACACAGCCCGATTGCCCACGTTCCTGGGAAACGGCAGCCCCCCCAGTGCTCTCCCGACAGAGAGGGTCAGGGGGCATCTGTCACGGGAGCAATGCTGTCTCCGAACACTTGTCACTTTTAAGTGGGAAGTAAAGATGCGCGGGCCCAGAGCGCTAGACAGATGCGGGGAGGCTGTCTCGCTGGAATGAGAACATTCCCCCGTCAGTGACAGCAGCCTGTGAGAAATCATCCTTCCAGGCTGTGAGAGGACACGAGGAAACGTGTCGTGCGTGGAGGAGGAACTGCGGTTATGTACCGGAGGAGCGCCTCAGTACCTAGGAAAGTCAGGGTGGGCTTCCTGGGAGAGGTGACGGCTGAGCGGGGCCGGGTTGAAAGGAGGAAAGGTACCAGGAACCAAGAAGGACCCGTCTGGGGAATAGCCCTTTATGGGTACAGCACCTCAAAGGTCCCCTGGTGCCGCCGCTGTCCCTGGTCCTGACAGGGCTGGTTCCCCAGGCCCGGCCAGGGCGGGAGGCGCTCTCAGTCCACGGAAGTTTGCCAGGTGACGAACCACACCGCCAGGGCCAGAACGGCCTCCAAGGGAGAGGGAAGCCGGCGAGCCCAGGATCCAGGGCGCGTCCATCTGCCCACCCCGCAGGGCGACCCATCCAACCAAGCGTCCAGTTTTTCTACACTGATGAAAAAAAATCTCTGCCCTGGCTTCTTTGATTGTGAGGTTCCCCTTCATTTCTGAGGGAGCAGGCTGCGTGGGGGGTGTCGTGCGGGGCCCGGAGCAGGAGAGGAGGGATGCACGCACCGGAGGCGCAGACACGAGTGCCGGCAGGGGAGGGCGCGGGGAGCGGAGGCTGCTGAGAGGCGGTGGCGTCCTGGATGGGGCGGTGCCCGGCCGAGCACAGAATGCGGGCAGATACTTGGGGAAGCGCGGGCCCCAGGAGGTAGAAGCGGCCCGGGCGGCGAGCTGGACGCCGGCCGTCCCTCCCCCTGCGCGGGCGCAGCGGCCCCGGCC
>NC_058407.1:625888-637746 GCF_002201575.2 Neomonachus schauinslandi
GGGCCGGGCGGCGGCCGCTTCGGACATGTCGGGCCCGCGTGCAGGCTTCTACCGGCTGGAGCTCAACAAGACGGTGTGGGAGGTGCCGCAGCGGCTGCAGGGGCTGCGCCCGGTGGGCTCCGGCGCCTACGGCTCGGTCTGGTAGGGGCGGCGGGGAGGGCGGGGAGGTGCGGGCGGGACTGAGCGCGCGCCCCCTCCCCTCCCTTTGCGAGGTGCCTGGCGTGGGGTGGGGCCTCGCCCCGCCTCCGCCCCCGGGCCTTTCACTGAGCGCAGCAATGAATGGGGGGTGGGGGGCGTGAAGGAAACTTTCCTACCGGGCGCCGTTCGGGCTTGGGGAGAGGGGTCGTCCTTCCGCCCCGTCCCAGCCGGAGCATCCCCCACCAGGCCCAAATCCTGCGGCGTCACAGTCGGCGAAAGGGCGGGTCTCCCGGGCCCCTAAATGTGCAAGCATGCGTCTACGGTGGGCCCCCCCCCCCCCCCCCCCCCCCCCCCGTCAAGGGTCTGGCATCCCTGGGGTCTGGCGGATGCCCGGGTACTAGGGTGGGTAGTTTTGTTTGCAAAAGAAAAAGCCCAGCTTGGGGGAGGGCAGGATCCCTCCCCTTAGAATGGCCTCAAACTGCCCGGTGGGTCCTGCCCCGCCCCCCCCCCCCGTTTTATAGGGGTCTCAGACTCTGGATGGGGCCTAGGCCTGAGCAGAGATGCCTACCATTATCTGTACAATACTTGTGGGGGTCTACACCCCAGTCCATTTCTTGCCCTAACCAAGAGAGCTCAGACCACAGCCCCACAGTTGGGCTCTGGGGCCCAGACAGAGGACAGTCTGGAAGTGGGAAAGAGGGTTGGGATTTGGCTGAGGCCTGTGTGGGGTTGGGGAGGGACTGGGGGTCTTAGGGTAAGGTGGTTGCAGGAAGTCGGTTGCAGGTGCAATACTGACGGGCTGACTGTGGGTGTGGATGTTGAGAGGTGCCCCCCAAAACCCAGCGGGGTCCTTACCAAGGCCTGAGCCAGGTGGCTGCAGTCCACTGAGGGAGTCTTGGAGATGGGGAGGCCGGAGCCCCTAGGGATGGGGCATTGCTCCTGGCTCTGAAAGAAAGTTAAGAGTGGGACTTCCTGAACCCCCCCAGAGGTCCATTGCTGGAGCCTGGAGCAAGGGCTTCTTCCCTGCCCCGCCCCTCCCCAATCTGCTGCCATTGGCCAGCTTGCCAGAATCCTCAGCCTGGCCATTTCATCCATTCCAGCCTCGGGCCTCTCTCTTCATCTCTAAGACCTCAAGGGCCGGAAGAGGGTCAGGATAATGCATGAGTGGTCCCTGGGGAATATAGAGTCCTTGCTGGAATCACCTCCGGTCTAGAATCACCTTCTGGGAGGTCCTAGAGAGTATCAAGTTCCCCAAAGGAGGCCTGGGTCTCTCCCCATTGCACTTAGTGGGCGGTGCCCAGCGCAGGTGATGGCCCTCTCCTGGGTTCCTGTGTTCTCCTGATGAAGCTGGTGACCCAGTGCCAAATCCCTGTCACTCGATTGTGCAGACACAATTGGGCAAAAGGATCTGCTTCCCCATAGGAGCAGGGCTCCCATGCTGAGGCCAGAGGGACTCTGGGGGGGGGGGGGGCAGACCGTTTGCATTTGAAGATGATGCCCATGACTGTTGTGTCTCCTGTGAAGAGTAGATGGGTGTGGAAGCCGGTGTGGAGGTGGAGCATCTGGACCTCTGGGGAGTGGGGTGCGGCAAGGGGAATGTTCTGTGGGTCCAGACAGTTCATAGTACCCAGTTTCTCACTCTTTTTTTTTTTTAAAGATTTTATTTATTTATTTGAGAGAGAGAGAATGAGAGACAGAGAGCACGAGAGGGAAGAGGGTCAGAGGGAGAAGCAGACCCCCTGCTGAGCAGGGAGCCCGATGCGGGACTCGATCCCCGGACTCCAGGATCATGACCTGAGCCGAAGGCAGCCGCTCAACCGACTGAGCCACCCAGGCGCCCCCCCAGTTTCTCACTCTTAAAAATAATAATGCGGTAAAAGCCTTTGGCCAGTTTTTCCTCCGTATTTTGAATATTCAGAGGTGTTGGGGACCCAGGGGCTTTGCAGGTGGCTCTGGAAACCCTGAGGCAGCCTCCCGGAGCCATGAACCAATAGGGGAGCAGGAGGACGGTTTGGAGTGAAAAGGGATGGTTTGCAATGGCTGTTTTCCTGACCTGGTTGGTGGAGACTCTCCCCCAGCCCCATGCTGAGCTGGGGGGGAAGATCCAGGTCCTGCCCTAGGACTCCCTGGTGGGGCAGGCTGGGACCCTGTGGGCTGGAATGCCGCTGGGCTGCCTCTTGAAGAAGGAGCAGGCCCCAAGGAGGCACAGAGGAGAGGCTTTCCAGGTGCCGGTCCACCCGAGGGACCATCTGAGTGACGCGCAGGGCGGGGAAGAACAGGCCCGACAGGAGCAGGGCCTGGGGGCGCTCGGCCGGGCCCCCACGCGCCGCCTCACTCAGCGCCCTTGCAGCTCAGCCTATGACGCGCGGCTGCGCCAGAAGGTGGCGGTGAAGAAGCTGTCGCGACCCTTCCAGTCTCTGATCCACGCGCGGAGAACTTACCGCGAGCTGCGGCTGCTCAAGCACCTGAAGCACGAGAACGTGAGCGGGGCGCGCCGGGGCGGTCCGCCGGGCGGCCGGGGCTCCCCGCGGGGCACGCAGCACCCAGGGGGCGCTCCGGCGGGAGCTCCGAGTCATGACCCCGGTCCCCACGCAGGTCATCGGGCTGCTGGACGTGTTCACGCCGGCCACCTCCATTGAGGACTTCAGCGAAGTGTGAGTGGCAGCCGACGCGGGAGCGCGTCCGGTGGGGGGCGGGGCTACTGTGCTGACCCCCTACCCTCCCAGGTACCTGGTGACCACCCTGATGGGCGCGGACCTGAACAACATCGTCAAGTGCCAGGCGCTGAGCGACGAGCACGTCCAGTTCCTGGTTTACCAGTTGCTGCGCGGGCTCAAGGTGGGCGCCGCGTGGGCGGGCACAGGGCGAGGTGCCGGGGTCAGAACCTGACCCTCCCACCATGTCCCCCTCTCCCCCTCGCAGTACATCCACTCTGCGGGGATCATCCACCGGGTAGGTGCGGCATCCGGGTGAGGGTCGGGGCTTCTGCAGGCCCCGCCCAGGTGCTCTTCCAGCACTCACAACCCACCTGCCCTGCAGGACCTGAAGCCCAGCAACGTGGCTGTGAACGAGGACTGCGAGCTTAGGGTGAGCCGCCTGCGGGTGAGGGGCCTGCCCGGCCGTGGAGGGGGCATTCAGGGAGGTGCTGACAAGCTCGGTGGTCGCTCTAGATCCTGGACTTCGGGCTAGCCCGCCAGGCTGATGAGGAGATGACTGGCTATGTGGCCACTCGGTGGTACCGCGCACCTGAGATCATGCTCAACTGGATGCACTACAACCAGACAGGTGATGTCAACCCACACAGCGGCAGGTGTGCTGTGTTGGACAAGGGTGGGCAGGCAGAGCTCGCACCAGGGCCTGGGGGGGGTGGGTGGGTGGGTATGCTGCCACAGCCAAGGCCGTTGGGGAGGTGTGTCCAGCTTTGGAGGACAGGCAAGGTCTGGGACCATCATGGAAAAACAGACCTTAGAGGGGCCAAGCACAATAGGTCTTGGGCTAACTCTTCCCCTTACCCAGGGTTGTACCTAGAGGAGTAAGGGGGTCTGCTGTTTTGGGGCCTGGGTTTGACTGAGAGGCCACTGAGCTGGCACAGTCGGGGCAGATCCCTAATTCTCTGAGGGGGTCCTTGGGGAGGGCAGGCTAATGGAGACTCCTTCCCCAACAGTGGACATCTGGTCTGTGGGCTGCATCATGGCTGAGCTGCTCCAGGGAAAGGCCCTCTTTCCAGGAAATGACTGTATCCTTGGCCCAGGTTGGGGAGGAGGGTGAGCCAGGGTCCCCTTCTGCTGGGTGGGGCTCAGGGGAGGTGGGCACTGGCCCTTTCTGGCTGGCCTGGCCTCTTCTGCCCCACGCTGGGCCACCTTAGGCTCGCTGGTTCCAGCTGTAGGAGAGCAGGTTTTTGGCAGAGCCCCAAGGTCTGGGATCGGGGGGCCTGGGAAGGGTCTGTTCCTGGCCAGTAGGCATTTCCTCAGCCAGGCAGACATCGACCAGCTGAAGCGAATCATGGAGGTGGTGGGCACACCCAGCCCTGAGGTTCTAGCAAAGATATCCTCAGAACACGTGAGTCACCAGCCATCAGCTCCCTCTGCTAACCAAGCTCCTGGGCACTCCGGAGGAAGGGGCTCTGTGGGAATAGACCGGGAACCATGTGGGAAACATGGGTCACAGTGGAATAGAGCCCAAGGCAGGTGCCTGACCCTTTCAGGGAGAAACAGGTGAACAGGGAAGACATTCCTGGCACGAGGGACAGTGAGGGCACAATCTCAGCACTGACTAGCAGTGCTTTTGCCAAGGACAGTGGGGTGCTCCAGGCACGGAGAGCCAGGTAAGGCACTGGAGCCACCACACCCAAAGTGGGGGATGCCTCTGGTCCATGCATGCTCCCTTTTTTTTTTTTTTTTAAGATTTTATTTATTTATTTGACAGAGAGAGACACAGCGAGAGAGGGAACACAAGCAGAGGGAGTGGGAGAGGGAGAAGCAGGCTTCCCGCCGAACAGGGGGCCTGATGCGGGGCTCGATCCCAGGACCCTGGAACCATGACCTGAGCCGAAGGCAGACGCCTAACGACTGAGCCACCCAGGCGCCCCTCTATGCATGCTCTTGTCCAGTCCTGTTGCAGTGAATGGGTCTGGGGGCTTCTCTCAGGAAGTCCCTGCCTGGCTTTGGGCCAGGGGAGGTGGGGTGTGAGCCACCCCCTCAGGCCCTTCCTGTGTGCCCCCAGGCCCGGACATACATCCAGTCCCTGCCCCCCATGCCCCAGAAGGACCTCAGGAGCATCTTCCATGGAGCCAACCCCCTGGGTGAGGATGGGCCCTGGGTCTGGGCTGGGCTCCATGTCTGGCCCTAGATGCACGACTGACCACCACCTTTCCACTGACCACTCCGTAGCTGTGGACCTGCTGGGAAGGATGCTGGTGCTCGACAGTGACCAGAGGGTCAGTGCGGCCGAGGCCCTGGCCCATGCCTACTTCAGCCAGTACCATGACCCGGACGATGAGCCTGAGGCTGAGCCCTATGATGAGAGCGTTGAGGCCAAGGAACGCACAGTGGAGGAGTGGAAGGGTGGGCTTGAGGAGGGCCAGGGGGGTGGGAGCGGTGGAGCCCAGGGGCCTGAGGGCTTCATTCCCCCGCAGGCTAGGAGCTGCCTGTTTCCTGCCGGAAGTGTCCAGTTCCTGCCCAGAGTGGTCCCCGAACTCCCCACACTCCTGGGGCTGGGTGTGTCCGGCAGAGGCTCATGGGCGGCACAGGGCAGGCTCCGGAAGGAAGCCCCAGGGGCTGAGGCTGCCCTCAGGGTGGTGGGCTGGGCTGGGCAGCTGGCACCGGACAGGGAGGCGGGGGCGGTGGCCCGGTGACAGCATGATGTCACCCTCTCCCTTCACTTCCCAGAGCTCACCTACCAGGAGGTCCTCAGCTTCAAGCCTGCAGAACCACCGCAGTCTCCCAGCAGCCTGCAGATTGAGCAGTGAGGGGCATGTGCCCGCCAGCCACAGGGACTGGCGGATGGGCCCGAGCGTGCCAGCCCACTTCCTCAGCCTGCCGCATTCCCACGAGGGGTGCCTCCCAACACCACTGTGGCCAGCGCCCTGACCCTAGCCTGGGGTCCCCCGCCTGCACGCGGCTCCTCGTGGGCAGTCTGTACGCATGTGCATGCACGATGGTGTGCATGTGTGCAAGCCGCGGGTGTGGGAGTCTAGACGGAGCATCCCGGACTTCCTTGGTCCTCCTGCCTCCTTCCAACAATCTAGGTCTCCCTTAGGACCTCCCCTGGATGCCACAGGGGTTCCCCTGGGGAGTGTGTCTGTCTCCAGATCTTCTCAGTCCCAGAGGGCTGTCTCTGGAGGGCGTGGTGCCCTGGGGCGGGGGTCTCTGGAGACTGAAGGGAGGGTCTTGCTTGTCAGAGCTTCTCAACCTGGGAGTGGGGGCTACCCTGGGAAATGCCGAGACCCGAAGGTCTGAGAGCTGAGACTGCTGCCAGGAATCACAGGAGCAGACCATCCTGGGGCCACGTGTTCACCTGGGCTGTGGGGGGCTCACGTGTACTAACGTGCTCCCCTGGCACTGACGTGTCGAGGCACGTGTGACCCTGTGGGTGCCGTGACCAGCAAGAAGCCTGAAGCGAGAGGTCGTACTGTTACTTCCTTTCCCTCAGTTCCCGGTGTGGGGGGTGGGGTGCTGCCGCTGAGATCCTGGTTGCAGCGTGCGAAGGACTCAGGTGGGCAAGGGGCAACCAGGGGACAAAAGCCAGGGGCTTTCTCCTTGAGTGTGGGGGCTGTGGCAGGCAGGAAGAGCTGGTGGGCACGGGGGCTCCAGCCTTGATTCGGGGGGGAGTGGCGCCCACCGGTGTACCCTTGGACTCAGACCCTGACCTTGGCCTGGAGCTGATGAAGAAGCCTCTGCCTGCTCTACCTCTGCCCACCCTCCGGCCCTGCAGCTGAGCGCTGGGCTGTTCTGGCCTATGGGTCAGCTCGCATCCTCTCTTCTTCCAGAACGGAGCTGATCTAGTAACCTCTGGGACGTGACCCCGCCCAAGATGTGTTGGGGGTGTGGGTCCCCCATCGAGGGGCTTCTCTGTGAGGGGGTGGTGTCCCGTGTGTCAGGTGGTGACCTCCCACCTTGCAGAGGTCTCAGCGTCAAGTGCCTGCACGAGGGTTTCACAATAAAGGGGGTTCTCTCTCACTCAGCTTGTGTCCCGAGTCCTGAGGCCCTGCTGCCTGGCTGTCCCCGCTGCTTGGGGAGAGGGTGGCTGGATCTGTGCGTCACACCCCCAGCTGCTCTGGCCCCCCCAGACCCTGCACTGTCCAGATCCCTTGGGTCTCCAGTCAGACAAGCAGCCGTATTCAGCCCAGCACCCTCCCTGCTCCCGGAGAGCCCAGGGCCACTTGGGGGTGGGGTGGCGTGAGTTCTGCACCCAGGCTAATGGGCTCTGACCCGGGACAGAGCTTGATGGCCATGCACAAATCAACCCCAGCTGCCCTGCTGAGGAGCTCACTGGGCAAGCTTAGCTTCCGGTCTGGTTGCAGATCTGCCCCTTCTCTCAGCGGTCAGGGAAGCTGCTGCGGGACAATCTCTGGGAGCAAAGGCTTATCCTTCCCTGGAGCTGGGTAAAGTGGGAAAACTTTCCTTTCCTTCCTGCTTAAGGGGCAAGAGGGCCGCCTCAGCCCTCGGGACATACACCGAGCTACTAGCCTACTGTTCACTGCAGCTCAGGTGAGGAAGGGCACCAGCCTCAATAGGGATCAGGCAAAACGTCCCCAGGACGGGGGCATTTGTGCCGTTCCCCTGGGCCTTGGGGGTGGAGACCATCTGGGAGTCGGAACACCAGGGGCCTGGTTAGCGTGGCTACTGGGCCTCAGGTCCTAGGGAACCCTGCAGACCAGGTTGGGCCAAGTCCTGCGGTTGGGGTGTGTGTGTGCTGGGGATGGGAGCAGAGCTGGAACATGCCCCACATGGGGAAACCTGCCAGACCCCTGGGCCCCACCTCAGGGAGTAAGTGGGCCAGCTAGGGGCTTCCTGGAGGAGGCAGCCCAGGGCATGAGGGGCGCAGGTGGTGGTGGCTCCAGTGGCCCCAGGCCGCTCTCTCTGGCTAGTCTCCAACTCCTGGGTGCTGCGGAAGACTAGCCTGCAGCCCAGGTGTAAAGCTGCTCTGGCCGGCTCTAAGCTGCTGATTCATGGTGGCCAGCAGGGCACAGAGGGAAAGGCGGGGGGCCCTGGGGATCCTGTTACCCCACTCCCTCTCAGACCTGGGTCACTGGGCTGGGGGAGGCCGGGGAGGGGGCTCTGTCCTCCAGGAGCATCTGGTCCAGGATGTGGCCAGACCTCTGGAAGGATGATGCTCATGCCCCCACCTAGGGATAAGGCGGGGGGGGGCACTGAGGGCCCAAGTAGGGCCCTCCTTCACCCCTGGGGTCAGGTATAGCTTTCTGCAGAGAGAGGAGAGGCCAGGCTCAGGACAAACAGGAGGGAGAAAGATGGGAAGAAGGTGGGACAGGCAAAGGGACTTGCACATGCTTGGAGCAGGCTTCCCACTTGCCAGGTGGGTGGAGAGAAGGGAGCTGCGTGTGCACCAGGGCCCAAGGGAGACCCACAGGACCACCGTCTCTGGCTCCAGGGGTTGGGAGGCCTGGGGTCGGGTGGCCACAGGGAGGGATGTTGGGGATGCAGCCTAGGTTTGGTCACAGGGAGAGGCGGATGCAGGCCACAGGTGCTGGGGACGCCACACTGGGACGTGGATGGATCAGCCCCAGGGGAAGGGGGCGGCCTGCAAGGTGGGCCGTTTACGTGGGGGACACAGCGCTCAGCTCAGGGGCCTCAGGGGTGGGGGCCCGGGTTGGTGGGGTGGAGTTGGCCAGGCTGGTGGACAGTGACTTGCAGTTGGGAATAGAAGCGCTGCGGTTCCGGCTGCCCAGGATGGGCCCAGCTCCCTGGGGGCGTGGTTACTAAAGAGGGTCTGCGCGCCCCACAGGACTTGTGCTAAGCCACCCCGCACCCGGGCCCGGGGAGTCCGGCCCGGGAGAAGAGGCGGCCGGGGTCCTCAGTGCGTTCCGGGCCGGCCCTGCGTGGCCTGGCGGCGCTCCCCTCCCCCGCTCCGCCCCTCCCCCCAGCCCCCGGCCCTCCCCCCGCGGCGGCCGCCTCGGGTTTCCGCTGGGGCCGGAGGGCCGGCGGGGGCGTCACGTGCGCGCGGCCCGGGGGCCGGTTGGTCCGCGGGCAGGGGAGGGACCGCGCGCTCCCCCGGCCGGGGCCGGGGTCGGGCCGGCGTCGGCGACTCCTGACGGCCTGGAGGGCGGCCCCAGGAGGGGAGAGCCGGAGGGCCCCAGCGGCGGACGGGCGACGGCGCGGAGCAGGCTTTGCCACGCGGTGGCCCCGGGCGCGCGCCCAGGGAGTCCCGCTGATCCCGGGTCCCCGGTCCTCGGGGCGCAGCGCCCACGGGGTCCGTGGCGGGGGCGGTGCCTGGGGCCGCCATGAGCTCTCCGCCGCCCTCCCGCAGGGGCTTTTACCGCCAGGAGGTGACCAAGACGGCTTGGGAGGTGCGCGCCGTGTACCAGGACCTGCAGCCCGTGGGCTCCGGCGCCTACGGCGCGGTGTGGTGAGCGGGAGCCGGGCGGGGTGGCGGGCGTCGGCGCGGGGTGGCTCGGCCCTCCCGCTGACCAGTGCGTCCCGCAGCTCGGCCGTGGACAGCCGCACTGGCGCCAAGGTGGCCATCAAGAAGCTGTACCGGCCCTTTCAGTCGGAGCTCTTCGCCAAGCGCGCCTACCGCGAACTGCGCCTCCTCAAGCACATGCGCCACGAGAACGTGAGTCGCGCCCGGGCCCGCCAGCCCCGGGCCTCCGCGTCCACTGCCTCTGCTCATCTCCCTCCTCGCCAGCAAATCCTGCCCTAGAAGATGGGGTCCCTGCTACCCGTGTGCTGGGGTGGAGATGCGGGGTCGGGGCGTTGTACCCCAGAACTGTGGGGGGGGGTGGCTCCATGTGGTGAGGCCAGAGCCCTGCCTCTTTCCAGAGACTGCTTCCCTAGGGTTTAGTTCTCGCTGCTAGGCCAGTGCCTGCGAAGGGCTTAGCTCCTTGGCTTCCTGCTGGGGCCACATCTGGCTCCTCAACCCAGGCCCTAGTCAAGGCACCACCACTTGCTCAGGCCAAGGGCTCGCCCACAGCTCACCCCAGCCCTGCCTCCAGCCGGGAGCCTGGAGGTGAGAGAGGACGCTCACATGTGACCAGCGGTTATCCTGGAAGGGGCCCTCAGCCTCTTCTCTCTTGCTGGGCATCCTCCACAGCCGCACCCCAGGCCCGCTTTCTCCACCCCTTCAGGCCCCTCTCCTGAACAGTCTGCTCCAGTCTACCTCCCCAGCCTCAGTTCAGGAATGCAGAGCTGGGCCCGGGCAGGAGTCAGCATCTGGGCACTGGCAGCCCAGAGCCTTGGGGTCTCTTGTGGTGAGGGGTTGAGGGGGCTGGTGTGTGGAGGGCACTAGGCATAGTGGCCAGCACAGATATGCCTCCTTCCATGGTGGGGAATGGCAGATCTGGGGCCCCACCAGGAAAAGGCCTCCCTTGTTTCCAGACCTGCCCATAGGGCACCACGTGTGGCTGCCGTGGGCCTCTCTAGTGGCCATTGCTGGCTACTGAGAGCCCTCCTCTCTCCTGGCGGAACTCCTGTTGTTCCACGATGTTCCTCCTACAACCCTGAACTCTGCCCCTCCCACACAGGCCATTCCTGCCTCACCCGGAGTTTGGGCCCAGTCTCAGGGCTGGTGGTCTGGGTACCCAGACCCCGGGCTAATCATGCTCTTGACAGATGGTCTGGTCCCTCCTGGATCATCAGAGCCACCAGCCTTCTTCCGGGAAAATGAGTCCCATGTCCACCAGGAAACTTATTCCCTCAGTTCCTGGCTGATGCTCACCCTCTTAGCCCCTTGAGTGGGTCCTTCATTCACTCAGACTTTCCATCTCTGCCCTTAGCCCTTCCCAGGTGAAATCCATTCATGATGGACACCAGCCCTGCCCCGACCTCACCACCTCCTGGTTACACTCAGTCATGCCCAGGCTTGGTTCCCATGAGGGCAGAGTCTGCTACGCAAGGCTTCATCCTCCTCCCCAGCTGTCCCCCTCTCCCACCCATCCACCCTGCCCTTCCCCTAAGGTCTCAGGGCTTTCTTTTCAGGCGCTTCCGACCCCTGGCCCAGTCCCCTCCTCTGTGCCACCCGTGAGCAGCCAGGTGCTCCTGCCTCAGTGGCGCCCTGCGCACAGCTGGGAGGCTCTGCCAATCATAACCCTACTTTCTTAGGAGGACGCTGAGCTGTAAGAAGCCGTGCCAGGTCCTGCCCTTCTGCCCTCCCTCCTACTTCAGGCCAGAAGCCACACTGCAGAGGCGCAGAAGTCTCTATCAACCTGACATCCCCCTTACCCTTGGGGACCGTGTCCTCTAGCCTCTTCTTGCCAAGACACTGTCTTGGTGCCACAGGCCTCACTGGCTTCCAGGCCCCTCACTGAACATCCCTCTCTGTCCTCCCCTTCCCTATGCCCATGACTCTGGCCCTGGTCATCTAGTTGTCCCTCCACTTTGTGTCCACTCTCGCCTCGCCCTCGTCTGTCCCCACACAGCAGGTAGGGGGACACACTCAGCATCACACCTGTTTAAACCCTTGCTCAGCAGCTCTTAGGATCCAAGCCAAACCTTCACCTGGCATGCAAGGGCCTGCCCAGGCTCCGTCTGGCCTCTCCTTGGCTACTCCCTGGCTTGGGCCTTGGCCACCTGGCCTTTCTCCCCGTGTTCCTCAAATGCTTGAAGTGCTCTCCCTTCTTCCTCGGCCATCATTCACATGGCCTCTGCCAGGCGTCCCCCCCCCCGGCACATCCACGTGCCCCCCTGGCCACTCCGGTATACAGGCCTCCCAGGGATCAGCAGGGCCAGCTCTAGCCGCTGGCCTGCCTGGGCCTCTCCAGCAGAGGCAAGGCTCCCTGATGGACCCGCTGGGTGTTGGCTTTCCCCTGGGAAGCTGTCCCACCCTGGTCTCGGGTCTTCAGTGGGGATAAGAAGAGGGAGAGGAAGGGCCAAGGGGCTGGAGCTCCTTGGATGACTGGGAGCTGACCCAGACTTGGGGCTGCCCCTCCCCCAGAGGATCCCTGCAGTCACCATTCAAAAATAGCCTGTGTCTGTGGGCGTGTGTGCCAGGGCTGGGCCGCCCTGCCAGGAGACAGTGCGGAGGGGACAGGGACAGTGTGGGGGGGG
>NC_058407.1:637846-670159 GCF_002201575.2 Neomonachus schauinslandi
GGGACAGTGGGGGGATGGGGACAGTGGGGGGATGGGGACAGTGGGGGGGATGGGGACAGTGGGGGGGCGGGGACAGTAGGGGGGATGGGGACAGCTGTAGGGGGCTTTCCTGCCCGGAGCACAGTGCCAGTTTTGGGGGTGTACCCGAACCCTCATGCCCTTCACTGTGCCCCCATCCCACACGGTACTCTGGCCTCCTCCCCAGGTCATCGGGCTGCTCGACGTGTTCACCCCTGATGAAACCCTGGATGATTTCACAGACTTGTGAGTGAGGTCCTGGGCAGGCTGCGCAGGGCAAAGGCGTGTTGGGCTGCTCCTGGCTGCTGACTCAGGTTCTGGGTTGGCATGTGGGGGTCCCTGCAGCCCGGGTCGGGGTCGGGAGGCACACTGCCCACCCCTTCCCCACACCGCAGCCCACCCCCTGTCACAGGCCCCCCAGACCCATGGTGGTGACACAGCTGGGTGGAGCTGGGGATGTGAGCGTGGGACTGCATGGTTAGTCGGCAGGTCCCGTGCTCTGGGACTCTGGCATCCTGGGTAGCCTGTAACTAGAGCTGCTGACCTTTGCTGGCAGGCAGGGGAGGGGTAGCAGGGGGGCCTGCCTGTGGCTGCCATCCCTGGATTCACACTGGGGCCGGCCAAGAGCCAGGGGCTGAGCCGGGGAAGGGCTGAGGACAGGCTCCTCACCGCCTGACCTTGCAGAGGTCAAGGACCCGCACAGGCCCTTGTGCTGAACGTCTGTCCTCTGTGTCTCTCTCCCTCCGCCTGCCCGGCATGCTCCTCCCACCCGTGTATCCTGCCGTCCCCCACTGCCCACAGGCCCTGCCCTCCTTTCTCTTGCACCCTCTTCTGCCTGTGATCCCTGGCGCTCCCCAGATCCTAGCCTCTGTGCGGCCCTGATGCACCTGACGTTCTGGGGCAGGGTGGGCGGAAGAGCTGTGGGTGTGCGCTGGAGAGGTGGGTGGAGCCTGGTGCTGCCCTGTGGAAGGTGGAGCCCGCATGCTGCGGGGGCGCCTCCAGGATCTCCAGGGGCTGCGTGGGTATGACACCTGCCGACTGCACCCACCCCGGTCCCTCAGTTACCTGGTGATGCCATTCATGGGGACTGACCTGGGCAAGCTCATGAAGCACGAGAAGCTGAGTGAGGACCGAATCCAGTTCCTTGTCTACCAGATGCTGAAGGGGCTAAAGGTGGGAGTGTGCGGGGCGTGCTGCAAGCCGGGCTGGGGCTGGGGTAGGACTGCTGGCCCATGGCTCTGAGGTCCCAGTGTCTCTCTGTCCCCATAGTACATCCATGCTGCTGGCATCATCCATAGGGTGAGTCCTGGTGGTGGTGGGCACTTCCTCTGGCCTGTAGGTGTGGGAGGGGCCTGGCTGCCAGGAGCCCCCATTGCTGGCCTGTCAGGGCAGTGTGTGTGATGCCCGTGTGCAGCTGTGGGGGCCGAGGGACCTTCCTGGAAGGGCTGCTGGGTGGGGCTGGCCAGGGCGGGCTCTTCCCCCGTGCACCCCCATGGGAGGGGCTGCACGGCCACCTTTCTCCCGCCCCCAGGACCTGAAGCCCGGCAATCTGGCAGTGAATGAGGACTGTGAGCTGAAGGTGTGTGTTGGGTCGGGGGGTTCTCCCCACCTGTCCATCTGCCTGTTGCCCTTGGCCCTCAGGCCCGAGCAGAGGGACCAGACCCCAGCCGTCCAGGCCAGGGGAGGCACTAGATGCAGACACTGGGGCATGGGGCACATTCCACATCTCATTGAGGTGAAGGGACGGAGGTACCCCCAGTTCCCCATGCCTGGGCCAGGGTGGGGCCAAGGGGACCTCTCCAAATGTGCTGGCCAGGTCCTGGGGTCAGCAGGGAGTAGAGGAACAGGGCAAGGAGACCCACCGGGGCGCCTGCTCCTGAGGGTGGTGGAAGGCGAGGGCAGGGGGGCTGGGTGCACTGGCCATGGGGAGGAACTGTTGGGGGGTCTGTGGCCATGGCCTCAGGTCCTGGAGGTTTGGCAGGAGGCCCCGGTGTGCCCCTTCTCCTGGATCACAGGCTGACCCACCCACTCCCTGGGGGCCTCTGCGCCCCACTTTCCTGATTCCGACTATAGATCCTGGACTTCGGCCTGGCGAGGCAGGCAGACAGCGAGATGACTGGCTATGTGGTGACTCGCTGGTACCGGGCGCCTGAGGTCATCTTGAACTGGATGCGCTATACACAGACAGGCAAGAAGCTGCCCAGAGACTCAGCCGCTCCCGACACCAGCCTCCCAGGCCACACCCGCCTGCTTCCATTTCTTTATGGGAAGTCCAACGGTGGCTCCTCGTGGGGAGGCTGCTGAGGTGGGATGGGAGCCGGGCGAGGGTGTGGCAGGCTAGATGGCCCCCTTGTCTGTGTGCCCCCCAAGTGTGTCCCCCTGCCCTCCCGGCCTACAGAGCCCTGATGCAGGGGCTTCTGTCTCAGTGGACATCTGGTCGGCGGGCTGCATCATGGCGGAGATGATTACAGGGAAGACGCTGTTCAAGGGCAGTGACCGTATCCTACGCTTGTGGGGGGGCAGCCTGGGCCTGGGTGGGGGCTGGGCATGCTGCCCTGGCCAGGTGGGGTGTGCCCTGCTCTCTGGCCCTGTGCCGTGCTCCTCAGCTTGGCACAGACCTGGACCAGCTGAAGGAGATCATGAAGGTGACAGGGACGCCTCCCGCTGACTTTGTGCAGAGGCTGCAGAGTGCCGATGTCAGTCGGGAGCTGGACGGGGGCTGGAGGGGCTGGGCCTGGGTCTGTGGGTTGGTCCCTTACCCTTTCTTCCTGAAAAGGCGAAGAACTACATGAAGGGCCTCCCCGAGTTGGAGAAGAAGGATTTTGCGTCCATTCTGACTAATGCAAGTCCTCTGGGTAGGACTGGACTGGGCGGGGAGTGTTGGGTCAGTGACGAGGGCATCAGGGCCTGGGACCCTCCCTGACCAGCCCTCCCCGCAGCTGTGAACCTCCTGGAGAAAATGCTTGTGCTAGATGCAGAGCGGCGGGTGACTGCGGCCGAGGCGCTGACCCACCCCTACTTCGAGTCACTGCAGGACACGGAGGACGAGCCCAAGGCCCAGAAGTACGACGAGTCCTTTGATGATATGGACCGCACGCTGGACGAGTGGAAACGTGAGTTGGGGGAGCTCTGGGCAGGGCCTGTGGAGGGACCCTGGGAGCCCAGTGCAGGGCGCCAGGGCTCAGAGTCCTGGGTCCCCCTACCTGGGGATGCAGGTAAGGAATACAACAGTCAGAGGGCAGTGGGGCTTCTTGGCCAAGGTGACCTCTGGCTGGAGTTGAAGGATGAAAGAATGTCCCTGGCAGGGGGTTCAGAACTAACAAGAGCAGGAGGTGAGTTCTGGAAATTGTGGGAGGCAGCTCCCAGCTCAGGGCGGTTGTGAGCACCTAGCCTCTCCCCACCCTGCCGGCCCGGCCCCAGGGCTGCCCCATCTTCCCCATGTCCTGGCCAGAGACCTGGGCCATTCTGGAGCCCCTCTGCACCCACTTGTCCCCCAGACCTCCACTGTTGCCTCTTGAGCTTGTCCTTGTTTCTCTTTGCCCCCGCTTTTAAAAAAAGATTTACTTATTTGTTTTGTGGGGGAGGGCGTGTGTGTGGGCGAGGCAGGGCAGGACAGAGGGAGGGAGAAGATCTCAAGCAGACTCTGCTGAGTGTGCAGCCTGACACGGGGCTCGATCTCACGACCCTGAGATCATGACCTGAACCAAAACCAAGAATCAGACTCTCAACTAACTGAGCCACGCAGGTGCCCCTCGTTGCCCCTTTTAGGACCCCTCCCACCTGACTACTGCACACCCCTCTTGTCCCACCAGCAGGATAAGGCCCACCGCAGGCAGCCTCCTCCACACCCCTTGCCCATCCCTTCTAGTCCCGCTGAGCAGTTCAGACCCACCGAAGCCTGTGCTCGGCAAAGCCGGGCTTGGCACCGGCTGTTGGGTTACACCAAAGGCCCCTATCCTCACCTCTCAGGGCCCAGCCAGCACATGCTGAGCCTCAGGCTGGGCCCAGGGACACCTGCCAGGTCCTCAGGCCCCATGCTGGGACTGGCTTTGCAGAATGGCAGGCAATGAGGGCTGCGCTTGGTATCTTTCTGTTGGTGGCTGCAGGGCCAGCCTGGAGGGTGCTGGGCACATCTGAGGACAGCAGTTAGGTCCCGTCCTGGCTCTGCCTCAGACGCGGGGCCTTGGTGCTGCACATGGGGCTGGGGTGGGACGGGACTGGTGGTTCTCAGACCCTGTTCCTTGGCCACTGGGCTGCTCCGTGTCTCTGGCAGGGCCCCACCCTTATTTGTGCTTCTAAGTTTGGTTTGGTTTGATGAAAGTTTTCTGTTGCTAAAAAAGATAACATGAAAACCACGGGCCACAGAATCCTTTCTGTGGTCCCCACCCACACACAGTGGTAAGAGCTTTTGCTTTTACTACAGACCATGGTGAACACATGACCTGTTTGTGGCCGAGCCCCTGGTCAGGAATGCAAACTCTCATCACCTCCTGTTTCCCTGGGAACAGCCAGCTTCACACAGACCTCCCCTGTGTGGACTGACCCCGGTGTTAGGGTTAGATGAAGGGCCTAGGAGGCACCTGATGGGGCAGGAACACATGGGTGCCATGGGCAGGGCCAGCCACACAGATCGCCTGCTCTAAACACACAGTGTTTCCTGAACTGGGCTTTGGAGGACCAGTGTCCCCCAAACAGGTGCTGCACTGGCCAGGTGAATATGGGAACGCTGGGGTAGGCTGAGCAGAACCTGTCCCTTTGCAAACTGCTCAGAGGGAAAGCAAGTCAGGCCTTCTCCCTTCCTTTGGGATGGCTTGCTCTGGGAACACATTTTAGGGGCCATGACCAACAGGCGAGGAAGGGAGAAACTGGGTGTTTGTGGGAATTCTTCTCATTTAAGTTTTGGTGGATATTTTGGATCCAAAAGCTGGGATGTGTTCTGGTGGGATTCTGAGTGGCTCCACTTGAGTAGACACACTGATTTATATTAGCACACGGCTCCTCACACCAGGCTATGGGGCCAGGGCCTGCCTGGCCACCCCAGGGGCAGTGGGTTTGGGTTGCAGGAGCCCCATCAAGGTGGATAGCCCCTGTGGATGGACACAGGTGGGCTGAGCGTGGCCCTAGCCTGGGATGAAGTCACGTGTGTGGGACAAAAGCAGCCTGTCTGGCACCTGCACTCCAGCAATGACTTCTGGCTCCGATGTTTTTGGGCACCTGTTGGGCCCCTCGGTCATGGCGAACAGCCTGTGCTCTGGGCCTGGGAGCTCTCCCCTCCCCCACCCCACCTCACAGGACTCAGTGCTCTTCCTGGGTCACTGGCTTCCACCCTGGGTGTGAATCCTAGGAGGTGATTCTGAAGGGTGATGAGGCCCCTTCTCCCCTGATGGTCCGTCTCTCCCACCCCGGCCCAGGTGTCACATATAAAGAAGTGCTCAGCTTCAAGCCTCCCCGGCAGCTGGGGACCAAGGTCTCCAAGGAGACGGCCCTGTGAAGACCCCTGGGCCCCCACAGTGGTGGTGAGGACACCTTGGGGATCCTGGCTGGGGCTTTTACCTGGAAGGGGGATCCTAATTATCACTGTGACTTTGGCTGGGGCTTACATCCCAGGAGACCTCTGGTTCCATGGATCCCCCCTCTCCCAAGCCTGTTACCCTGCTCTCAAGGCTCCCACCTCAGCCTAACCTGGGGGAGCATCTGGACCTTCTGGACAGGATGTCAACCTGACTGGGGACTGGCCTCTGACTCCCTAAGCAGTGGTCCTCTCCCCCAGGTGCAACAAGAAGCCTCAGAGCCTGTGGGGGTGGGTGAGCCTTGGGGTCAAGGCCTGCCCTCTGACCCTGCTCGCTCCAGACCCTGCTGAAGCCCAGTTCATACAGCTGAGAAAGGACAGGGAGGGCGCAGAGCGCCTACTCAGGGATGTCTCTCCTGGGGGGCGTTGGTGTGGACTCTCCTGCACCCCCAGCCCAGAAAGTGCTATGCCCACGTGGCTGGAAAGAAATAAACCCTTTTGTACAGATCCCACTCTCGCTTTCCTAATTCTCAGGCTGGATCTCCCTCTAGGCGTCTGAGCTGCAGCCTGGCATACAGAAGCTGGCCCTGGAGTCTCAGCCCCTGCTCAGCAGCTGGGCCTGGGCACCCCCTTCCTCCCAGGTCCACAGTGAGCCCAGAGCCTGAAGCCCCCGCACTAGGGATGGGCCCCTGCCCTCTTGTGGACTGACCTTCCTCTAATGGCTTAAACTCTGGAGCCAGACCCCAGGCAGGGCCTGATGAGGACGGGGTTAGGGTCCGACCTGGGGCTCAGTCCCAGCTGTCGGAGCTCCCTGCACTCTCCAAGGCCAGGTTCCTGGTGAGGAGGGGTCACGCTTGGCGCTTTGAGACACCTGGGGCACAGCGCACGAATGGGTTCTATTGTCTCCAAACCTCCTGCCCCTTCGTTGGCCACACCCCAGCGCAACGGCGAGCCCGTGCCGCCCTCTGCCAGCCATTGGACGTCTCGGAGAGCTGACAGCTGGGTCAGGGGCCACTTTGGGGCTCCTGCGTCTGCCCTGGCTCCTCCCACCTGTCCCCACGGCAGGTGTGCCGAAAGCGGGTCCCGGCTGTCCCCCTTCGGCCTGGAGCTCGGCTGCACACGCGAACAGCTGACCCAGCCAAGTACGGTCAGACAAGTTGCCAAAGTGGACACCGGCCTTCTCTGCTCGGGGGTCTCCGATACCTCTGGGACAGACGGTTGCCAGGACCCCCGGCTCAGAGCGATCGGGAGGGGCGGTCCGCCACAGGCCCCGCTCCGGAGCCACGTGGCCCAGGGTGGCCACTCAGAGTACGCCACTCCATAGCCACCGTGATTGGCTCAGGGGCGGGCACGTGACCCAAAAAGAGCCAATCGGAGTCTGCCCAGAGCTTCGGTAGGACGCCCATAGCCCGCCCTGGCAGGTGCCCTGATCAGGACCGTGGGGACCCCTGTGGGGTCGCGGGCCGCAGGGGGTAGGGCCCTGTGGGGGCCGCCGGCTGCATTTCTACCGCCGTAGAGGTCATTCCTGCGCTTCTGGGGCACCGGAGAACGGGATTGGTGGCACTCCCGCCCCAGGGCCCCGCTTCCAAGACCCCAAGTCCCCAGGACCTGCGCTCCCGGCCCCGCCTTCTAACAGGCCCGCCCTCCCCCACGCCCGGCCTCCCGAGGGCCCGTCCCGCTCAGAACACCAATTTCGAGACCCCAGGGCCCCGCCTCCGATAAGCCCGCCGCTCCGGTACTCCGGCCCACGGCCCCGCCTCCCCCAGGGCCGGGTTGGCAGAGGCCCCGGGTTTCAGGCCTTTGGCTCCCGCATGCCTCCTCTCTCTGGCCGTCTTGCTCTGGGGCTGTGTCCGCGCCGCCTGCTTTCCTTCCTTCCTCGCTCAGATCTCCCTCTGTTCGCCTTTCCCTCCGCGAGGCCTTCTGCGCTGCCTCGCCCCACGCTTCGGCGACCCCTGTCCACCGTCTCTGCCACCACCCTAAGCCTCCGACTCTGCTCTTCGGCCAGAGTCTTTTGGAGCTTCAGTCGGGCCCTGACACTTCCTTACACCTCGACGCGGCCCAGGCGGGGGCTCTCCGGCCTGCGGCCTTGCTCCTGCGGACCCTCGGCCTCGCCCGCTCACTCGCAGCTGTTCCTCGAGCTCTGGCTAGGATGGGCCCCTGGGTGCGCCAGACGTGATGGGCTGCGGACGGGTCTGACGCCTTGGCCTGCGCGGTCAGCGTGGGTCTGAGATTTGGGGCGGACCGGGACACTCAGTGGTGCCACCGTGACAGTCCGCGGGGTCCGGGGCACACTGGCCCTGGGTCCCCACACCCGCCCCCCTGGCACACCCGCCCCCTCGCGCACCCCCCCCCCCCGCACACTCCCGCCCCCTCGCGCACCCGTCCACTCTCGCCCCCTGCCGCTCCCCGCCTCCCCGCGCACCTGCCCCCTCTTACACCCGTCCACTCCCGCCCCCGCTCCCTCCCTCCCCCTCGCGCACCTGCCCCCTAGCACACCAGTCCACTCCCGCTCCTGCCCCCTCCCTCCGGTCAGGCCGCGCTTCGGGGCGGGGCTTTGAGCGGCGGGGGCCGGACCGTGCCGGGTCCGAGTCTGAGGAAGCCGGAAACCTGTGTCCGGGAGCCACCCGGTCGACCCCGACTGCTGCCTGCGGCCTCCTTCCGTGCCTGGATTCTGCGCGTTCGTGCCCAGGCTCCGTGCGCGCCGTCCCAGCTGTGGCCCAGGGGTTGAGCTGCTACCCGGGGCTGCAAGGAGGGAGCAGGCACTCACCGGTTCCCCGCCTCCCCCCCCCCCCCCCCCGGGGCGGCGGGGCCGGGAGGACCGCCCTCGTGTACCATGAGGAAATGACAGCCGCCCGGCTGCTCTGGGAAGAGTAAGTGTGAGCTGGTAGAGGGGGGAGGGTGGGGAGGGGGCTCTGGACGCTAAGCTCTGTGTCCACGCAGCCCTGAGTGTGAGATCGAGCGTCCCGAGCGCCTGACCGCAGCCCTTGAGCGCCTGCAGCAGGGGGGCCTGGAGCGGAGGTGTCTACAGTTGGCAGCTCGGGAGGCCTCAGAGGCAGAGCTGGGCCTGGTTCACAGGTCAGATCCCGGGGAGCCACCTCCCAGAGGAGGCCGCCTGGCACGTGGGGCCGCCCAGCCTGCCCGCATCTTGAAAACAGAGCATCTCCCCTACCTGCCTCGGTTTCACCACTGGGTGGGTGGGGGAGGGAACCGTGAGGTGGGCGGTCCCACCAGCGCAAGGCCTCTCCTTCTCCCCTTCCTGCTCCTGCTGGTGACCCTGCCTTGCCTGCCTGCCCCTCTGCAGCCCAGAGTACGTGTCCCTGTTGCGAGGAACCCAGGCCTTGGGCACGGAGGAACTACGGGCGCTGTCTGGGAAGTACGATGCTGTCTACTTCCCCCCGGTGGGGCCCGGGGGCCCCCCCCCCCCCCCACATGCACATCTGCATGCCCGTGCCCATTTCATGGCTGCGGCTGCTGACCCTGGCCCATATGCCCTCCGTCACCAGTGTGCACATGCCCTGCATGCCTGACCAGCTGCTGCTGCTGGGACCTGCAGCCCGGCACAGGCCTGGGCAGAGCCCGAGCTGCAGGGTGGGGGTGGGGGGCTCATCTGCACCGCTGCCCCCGCAGAGTACCTTCCACTGTGCCCGGCTGGCCGTGGGGGCCGCGCTGCAGCTGGTGGATGCTGTGCTGACAGGAGCCGCGCACAATGGGCTTGCCCTGGTGAGGTGAGGGCTGTCCCCTTCTGGGCTGCTGCCAGCTGTGGGGAGCCCTGTGAGGGCACAGGATGACCCTGATGTGTCAGTTTTCACCCGCAGACCTCCGGGGCACCACAGCCAGAGAGCTGCTGCCAACGGGTTCTGCGTGTTCAACAATGTGGCCATAGCGGCCAAACACGCCCAGCAGAAACACGGTCTGCAAAGGTGTGTCCTGGGCTGTCCGTGCGCAGGGCCCAGGCCAGACGGAAAGTGGTGGAGTGGGCTGCTGGCAGACCCCATTCAGTCCTTTCCCCTCTTGGGGTGGGCTCTGGCCCCCAGGTGGGAGGCCCTGCCCCTCAGTGACCTCTGCACTGCCTGTCCGCAGGATCCTCATTGTCGACTGGGATGTCCACCATGGTCAGGGCATCCAGTATATCTTTGAGGATGATCCCAGGTGAGCTGGGGTCACCAGCCTTCCCTGCGATCCCCTGCTGGGAGCCATGGGGCTGAGGTCCTGACCTTTGAGCTCCGATTTCTGACCTCGGCCGGTTGTCCGCAGTGTTCTTTACTTCTCCTGGCACCGCTATGAGCATGGTTGCTTTTGGCCTTATCTTCAAGAGTCAGATGCAGATGCTGTTGGGCTGGGGCAGGGCCGTGGCTTCACTGTCAACCTGCCCTGGAACCAGGTGCCCCCCCCCCAGAGCCTCTCCCCCAGGCCTCACCCCTTGCCCCACAGCCCCAGGCCTCCTGAACGTAGTCCAGGGCATCCTTCCAGGGTCACCCCCAGAGCCTGGGCCCCAGGGGTGAAGACCCCAGCCCCCCCCCCCCCCCCCGCCACAGGGCCCAACTCTGATGCCCGGTGGCCACAGGTTGGGATGGGAAATGCTGACTATATGGCTGCCTTCCTGCATGTGCTGCTCCCTGTGGCCTTTGAGGTAACTGCAGGGCGTGCAGGCGTGGTGTTGGTGGGAGGAGCGTGGGAGGGGGAGTCCGTGCCCAGAGGTGTCATCCCCCGCCCCCCTCCGCCCCTGCCCCGACCCCCCCGGAGCAGAACAGAGCCCTGTGGGTGGGGAGCACTCTCTGGAGGGCCTCCTTCACCTCTGCTCCAGGCTGTCTCTTGCCCATCCCCACCTGGCCCTGTCCACAGTTTGACCCTGAGCTGGTGCTCGTCTCGGCAGGATTTGACTCAGCAGTTGGGGATCCTGAGGTGAAGGCCTGTCCTGGCTGGGGAGGGCCTCTGGGGCCCTGGGGCCAGGCCCCCTCACCCTTGGCTTTGGTTCCAGGGGCAGATGCAGGCCACGCCTGAGTGCTTCGCCCACCTCACGCAGCTGCTGCAGGTGCTGGCCGGCGGCCGGGTCTGTGCTGTGCTGGAGGTGACTGGCAGCAGGGAGGGCTCACAGGCCAGGTGTCGAGGTGCAGTCAGGGGGGCCTGCTCTACAGGGTGGGGCGTCCTGCCGGGACGGTGGCGCCCCGCCCCACTGACAGCCCTGTCTAATCTCGTGTCTGCCTTCGCCCTGCTCCCAGGGAGGCTACCACCTGGAGTCGCTGTCCCAGTCGGTGTGCATGGTGGTGAAGGCGCTGCTGGGTGACCCTGCCCCGCCCCTGTCGGGGTCCATGGTGCCTCAGCACAGGTATGGGGCAGGAGGCTGGGAAGGGCTGGGGGTTCCAGGCCAGGCCTTACTGCTCCTGTTTCTCCCCACAGTGCTCTGGAGTCCATCCAGAGTGTCCGGGCAGCCCAGGCCCCTCACTGGACTAGCCTTCAGCAGCAAGGTCAGTGTGGCCCACGCTGGGCGGCAGGGTACCTCCCCGGGCTCCCGCGCAGTGGCTTTGACTCTGAACCACTCCCTAGGGCCGGCCTGCCTACTGAACCCCAGCACCTCCTCCCCAGAGGGGAGACGCCCACCTGTGTCGCCTGGGGGGCCCGGATTCAAGGCAGCGGAGGCCCAGGGCTCGGCTGTACCGAGGTCCCTCCTGGACCAGCTGCACCTCTACCCCACACCCCCTGCCCGCACGGCTGCCGCCCTGACGGCGCAGGATGCTGCTCTGGTCCTACCGCCTGATGTCCTCCGTCCAGAGGGGTCAGCCCCACAGGAGGAGACGCAGGCCTGGGCCAGGTGGGCAGAGCGGGCCTGGGGAGAGGGATGGGGCTGTGGGTGACACGCGCCGTGGTACCGGTGTCACTTCCCGTCCACGTGTCCCTCTGGTTTCCCACCACAGGCTACATGAGGCCCTGGCCCAGGACACGGCTTTCATTGCACTTGGAAAGGTCCTGCATCTATTGAACGGGATCCTGGATGGACAGGTGGGGGCACCTGGGATGGGCTGAGGGTGGCCATGGAGCTGGGGGCAGGGCCCAGGAGCCGCCCACAACAGATGGCCTGTCCAAGGGAGGGCTGGGTGGTGCAGAACCACATGGACCCTTTCTAGAACAGCTCTTAGGGGCAGGGTCACAAGTTCAGGCTCAGTCAGTCTTCTTAACTAAATACTCTGAAAGCGAGGTGAAGGCGATGATTTAAAGTGTAGTTTTAAGCATCTTATTTCCAGAAGGGGAGCAGTTTGAGCTCAGTTGTGCAGATGGCAGCTCCGTAGACAGGGACCAAGAGGAGGATGGATGTGACTCTGTGCCTGGTTGGGGGTTGCCCCCCACAGGTGAGCAGTGGCATCGCAACAACCCCAGCTGCGTCGGCCACCCTGGAGGTGGCCATTCGGCGCGGCTTGTCCCACAGAGCCCAGAGGTGAGCACCCCCGCCCTGGCGGGCCACACTGTTCCTGCTTCCCGGCCCCATGGGGAGGGCTCCAAGCATGGATTCCTGGCTGGGCGAGTGCAGCCCGTCCTGGGGCCACCTTTTCCCCTAGGGTGCTCTGTGTGGCTGTGGGACAGCTGGATCGGCCCCCAGACCTTGCCAGTGATGGGTAGGACACTTGGGTCCTGTGTGCATCCCGTCCTGTGTGTGGGTGGGCACGTACTCCTGAGTCCCCACGGGGGAGGGTGGGCAGGGCCTTCCCCAGCTGGAGTTTGGCAGAGGAGCTCCTGGGAGGGTCTCCAGCACCTTCCCTTCTGCTGTCTGGGCTCTGGAGGGTGAGCCGCATCTCACAGCCTTCCATGTGTGCCCATGTGCTCACTCTCCCCTGGAAGGAGGAATCTGTGGCTGAACATCAGAGGCAAAGAAGCGGCCGCCCTGTCCATGTTCCACGTGTCTGTGCCGCTGCCAGGGGTGAGTGGTGGGGTCCCGGGTAGGGCGGCTGCCACTCGTTGGCACCCTTGGGGCCGCTCCTGGCCTTCACCTGCCCTTCCTGGCTTCCTGATGGGACTGTGGGAGGTGGGGTGACCCCTGGCTGAGGGCCTGGAGCTCTGCTGCTGTCCTTCCCACAGACAACAGGTGGGTTCTTGAGCTGCATCCTGGCCCTTGTGCTGCCCCTGGCCTATGGTTTCCAGCCTGACCTGGTGCTGGTGGCGCTGGGACCAGCCCATGGCCTCCAGGACCCCCAAGCTGCACTCCTGGCTGCGCTCCTACGGGGACCAGCGGGGGGCCGAGTCTTGGTCCTAGTGGAGCAGGTGAGTTGGGCAGGGTGGACGTGCTGTGGGTGGGAGATGGGGAGACCAGTGACTTGCTGCTTCCACCTCTACTCCTGGCCCAGGAATCCACATCCCAGCTTGCGGGGGTCCTGGCCCGGGTGTTGCATGGAGAGGCACCCCCCAGCCTGGGTCCCTTCTCCATGGCTTCCCCTGAGGATCTGCAGGCCCTGATACACTTGAGAGGGCAGCTGGAAGCACAGTGGAAGATGCTGCAGGTGGCCGGTGAGGCTGGGGGGCAAGGCTGAGGCTGAACGCCGGGAGTCTAGGGGGACAGTTCTGCCGTAGAGCTCTGTGGGGAGAGGGGCTCACGTCTTGGGGAGTGAGGTGCTGTCCTGAACCTGCTCATCGCAGTGACAAGCTGACTGTACATTTCTTCCTAGCTCCTTCTTGAGTTCTGTGACCTGGTAGCTTGAAATCAGCCAGGGTGGAAGTCTTTGCACCCCAGAAATGACAATACAAGCTAGTCCCCCAAGAGCCATAATTAAACATTCGCCAGTACCCCACTGCCTGAGGCCTTTGTGCAGAGGGCTGGGCTATGGAGTTGTCCAGGGCACTGGCTCAGGGGCACTCTGTCCACGGCAGTGACCTGGAGCCCCCATCCAGTGGCCCACCTCTTCACGGATGGCCCCATCCTCATTTCCCACACTTCTGTTAACCTTAAAAATAAAAGTTATTTTACCAGCAAAAATGGGTTTATTCAGGAGTAGCAGAGAATTGCAATTTGGGACAGGTAGACTATGGCAAAATACTAGGCTAGTCCAACAAGCAAAGAGGAACGTTATTTTATGGAGAAGGAAGAAGCTGGGAAGGATTGTTCCGAATGAACATCCATTGGAGAAAATCAAGAGTTTAGGATGATGATGATTTTCTGATGATCCTTTGCTGTTGATTCTTCTGTTGGGCCTCTAATCAACGATCGTTCCTGTGATGGGCATGGAGTGGTATAGCTCCTCCTTCCAGCCTCCCCTTCTAGCATCCCAAGCCCACTTCCGAGAGTTTCCCTTTATTAATTTCCAAATTTCCCTCCTTTTGATCAAGACCTTTCTTTGAAAGCATCACTGATCAAGAGTCAGGTTTTCCGTATTTAGTGGTTTTGTCTGTTGCTGCCAGGAAGGACTTCTCTGGTTATTCTGTCCTACAGCAGAGGAAAGTATGTACCAGTTGGAAACCACTTGAGGCCATATTTAAGTCAGACGGGAGGTCAGGAGGAGAACTGCCAGGCACTTCCCGTCTAAAGTTTACATATTCTCAAGGTTACAGGTATTGGAGATCATTTCCGTAGTGGGCACATCATTTTTACAGAAGTTTGACAGTTAACAAAATACAAAACTTAAGAGAGCTATACAAAACAGAAGTAATATAACAATCCCAAATTGAATGGTGGTTCTAAACCAGACTGTAGGTCTGCAGTCGCCAACTGAAGGTACTTATTGGCACTCATTCCAATTTCGGGGAGAAAGTTCTCCCTAGGGACGCAAACCCAGAATCCTGTGTGCCTCCTGGAAGTTCCTGTGGGGAGAGGGGGGTACTGCAAGATCACATGAAAACAATTAGCCAAGTGTGTTTGGGAAAAATGAAGCAATAGCTGAACAAAAACAGCAAAACCTCAAAGATGTATTAAAACAGTACTGTTATCTCAAAAGAACTGAAAACAAATGTTATCCAGTAACAGCCTGTATGGTGGCAAATTCACAGACTGAATTTGGGTAAGAATCCAGTGTAAGATACTAGGTCAGATGAAAGAGGGACTTTTGTGAAGACCGAAAAAATCTGACCCTTCAAAAAAAAAGTGAGTGGAAAATTCATTTGTCCCGGGATCATGGTGAGGCTGTTTCTGCAAGGCCGTAATCAAAAGAGGTTTCCCCCTTGCACAGGGCTCGGGAGATCCACACAAGGGCACTGTCTTCCCCCTAAAGGAAGGGAAAGGAGGAAAAGGCACATGGGCCTGGTCTACGCATCTCAGGACAGCTCCCTCCCCAGATGTCTGTTTCAGTCTGGGAGGTCTTTACTTCCAGGTCACCAGCTGGTGTTTGGGTCCAGTCAGGCCTTGGTGCTTTCTCTACACATGTCCCATGGATCCAAGAGTCTCTTACCTGGAGTTTGGTGCCACAAGGGCTGGTTAGCAGATCTGAGAGGGGCCTTTCTGGCAAGGTTGTGGAGGTGTCTTTTCCAATAAACGAAATGTCCAGGTTGCAAGGTGTGATGCTTAAGGCCACCCTCTCCATCTCCCAGGAACTCACTGTGTAGAGTGTTCTACCAAAGCGTGGCTACCTTTTTTCCTTTTTTTAAAAGATTTATTCATTTGAGGGGGGGAGGGGCAGAGGGAGAGAATCTCCAAGCAGACTCCCCGCTGAGCGCTGAGCATCCCCCGCCTCCCCCGTGGTGCTCACCACTGAGGAGATCACGCCCTGAGCTGAAACCAAGAGTTGGATGCTCAACCCATGGAGCCACCCAGGCGCTCCAAAGCATGGTTATTTTTAATAGAAGCAGTTAGACCCGAACAGTTTTGAAGTATATCTCCTTTTATTAACACGTGTCAGAGGAGGCAGGGGCCAAGTGCATTGGACGTCCTGGAAATCTCGAAGGGTGGGAGTCTGGGAGATCCCAGATCTGAGGGTTAGAAGGACCAACAGCAATGCTCTTGGCCCAGGTATTCTGGAGGGGCTGCAGATTTTGCCAGTTGAGGCTTACCAATGCTGGTGGTGCGTGTGACTAACGCAGGGAATGTGGATGGGGGGTGCAGTGAAGGTGAGGCCTGCCAAGCAGCGCAGGCCTGCTGAAGCGTCCGGCCAGTAAGATGAGTTCTCCGACCACCACGAAGTTCGAGAGGGGTTCCCTGGGTAGGGACAATCTTTGCTAACAGAATTTTAGCCACAGAAGCAGCACTGGCCCGTCTAGAAGAGAAAGCTTCGATCCAGTGAGAAAACATGAACCGGGAGACATGGAAGCTGTAGGAGACCCACTTGTGTGGACAGGTGGGACGAGCGATGCAGGCCCTCTTTGTGGCCTTATTATTTCCCACGCATACTGGTTCGTAAACACTATCATTTTGCCCTACCTGACCCAGTGGGAACAAATGACCAGTGTCCCCGGACTCTGCCATGGTGCCATCATAGACAAGTACAGGAAACATGCCAAAGGGTCGTTTATTTCCCCCGGTTGGCTACTTTTGGTTCATTCAGTCCATGGCACCGCAGTTTTAAAAACAGAACCGGCTGAGGTCCCAGAAAGGGGGGGTCCCCCAAAGCACTGTGATTTCTTTTTTTTTTTTTAAAGATTTTTATTTATTCATTTGACAGAGAGAGAGAGCGAGAGCAGGAACAGAAGCGGGGGAGTGGGAGAGGGAGAAGCAGACTCCCCGCCGAGCAGGGAGCCCGACGCGGGGCTCGATCCTGGGACTCCAGGATCATGACCTGAGCCGAAGGCAGTCGCCCAACCAACTGAGCCACCCAGGCGCCCAGCACTGTGATTTCTGGGGGCCCGTTTCTCGGAGGTTTTTCTCTAGAGCAGACAAATTCCTCAGCAGCGCAGCTCTGACCGAGCAGTCCAGTTCTGAAAAGGCGACCTTTCAGCCAGGACAAGGCCTGCAGCACCCGCACACAGAGCGCGGAGCTTGAAATCCGCGGAAAACTTCCCCTCCAGCCCCGGTCCGAGACGGCAGCGCGTTCCGCGGGCGCCCGCACCTGTCTGCGCACCAGCTCGCAGCTCGTGGGGGTCCGCTCCAGGTTCCACTGCAGGCCAGCAAGTACTGTGCCCCTAAAAATCATTTCACGAGCACACATGGGTTTATTCGGGAATAGCGGACTTGCAGCCCGGGCCCAGCATGCTGCGGCAAAACCAGAGAAGGAAGTTGGGAGGTTCGGTCGGTGGGCGAGAAGCAGGAGTCCAGGGTACTGGGCTTTCTCCCCGCCGGAGCCGCGGCGCACAGGGCTCGGGGTCCCTGCGTGCCCGCGGGGCGCGCTCGGGCTGGGTCTGTGACGGACGCGGCGATGACCGGGGTCCAGCGGGGGGCCCCGCTCCAGCCCCCACTCCTGGCGTGCGCAGTCCACCCTAGCGAGTGTGGCGCCACCTCCTTCGACTAACCCGCCGCGGGTCTCGGACTCCCCACGGGGCTGCGGCACTCCAAGCCGGAAGTACCCTCCCTGCCGCGACCTCCGGGTCCGCCCCGCCCCTCCCGATGACGCAATTCCGGCGCGCCCGCCTTAGCGGTCTTGCGGGGTCGCGAGGCAGTGACGCCGCGGGCGGGGACAGTGGTGGCGGGAGCGGGCACTGCGGTCTCGTCGCAGGGTGAGGCCTCGCCCGGCGACCCTGCCTGCCGCCACCCCCACACTCCTTCCTCCGGCGGCGCGTAGTCCCGGCCGCCCCTCTCCGGACGTCGACAGAGCGTCCAAGGCGGGCCACGTCCACTGTGTACGGCCCTCGCGCAGTCTCCTCGGGGTTGTCCCGCTTCCGTGACCCCTAAAGGGTGAAGACTAGGGGGTGGGACAAGTGGCGAGCTGGCGCTCTGCAGACTACTGCGGGCGGCGGGGTGGCGGTGGGCACAGGGAGGGCAGGAACCTGAAAGTGCAAGTGCTGAGCCTCCGGGTGTCGGTTTCGGGGTCGCCGGGCATTCAGCCCCGTCTGACCCGCTCTCACGCCCTGCGTTTCGGAGGCTGGAGCGCAGCCCGGCTGGGGTGCTTTCTTACTCGCTGGGGGCCTGGAGCTGAGAAGGGGTGGGCATGGCCAGCGTCCCCCAGCTGTTCGACGACCTGTGCGAGGCCGTCCTACCGGCCGCGAAGGCTCACCTGGGCCAGCACGGCGGGAGCCGGAAGAGGGCAAAGCAGAGACTTAAGAGGGTGGCCTACAATGCCCTTTTCACGAATCTCTTCCAAGATGAGACTCATAAACTGCAGCCTGATCTCTCCAAACTCCCAGTGAAGAACAAGATCCTCATGCTGTCCTTCGACTTGAGAGTGGGTGGTCTGGGCCCCGAGGCTGACCGTCTGGAGGAACTCGTGGAGGAGCTCCTAGCAGCCCCTTGCTGTCCGTTCGTGGAGGTGGGGTCTGTTTTGGGCTTCCTGGTTCAGCTGGCAGGGAGTGGCCCCCCTCAAGTGCTGCAGCGCAAGCGAGACTACTTCTTTAACAACAAGCATGTGGGGAGAAACGTGCCCTACAGCGGCTACGACTGCTACGACCTGAGTGTTTTTGAGATGGACGTTCAGTCTTTGATCTCCAGAGAGGAGTACTTATGTCAGGACATGATCCAGAAAGCGCTTCAGGTGATGGAGGCGGCCCCAGGCACTGGCCTGCCCACCGTGGGGCTCTTCTCATATGGGGACCCTTGCGGTGACAGGTTTGAGAGAGACACCCGGGTCTCGCTTTTCGGCGCTCTTGCGCACAGCCGCACATATGACATGGATGTCCGGCTAGACCTGCCCCCGATGCCGGACAGTGCAGACCTCTCTGGATTGGCCATTAAGGTAGAGTGTTTGCTTTCCTGCGTCCAGCTCCCCGGCAGCTGGAAATGCCTCCTTTGACCTTGCCTTGGTCATGGTAAAGGTAGGATAGCGCTCGAGTCCCTGTCACTTGGTGGCTGAGCTGTGGCGAGGCGAGGCTGCTGGAGTGGGCTTCACCTGGGTGGGCAAGGACCCCACCGCCCACCTGCAGACCAAAGCAGCACGCTGCTTTTCACCTTCTAACGGGGCGCGTTGTCAGGTCACTTACTCTGCTCTCTAGGGTTGCTGTTTATGTTTAATTACAAGGAAGTAACAAGTTCAGCTACATCTCAAGTACATAGCAGAGCCATGTGCCGCAGAATGTTTGTTCTTGCTATGTGCGCAGTTTTGTGCACTTTCTTCCACCTATAAAGTGGGATATTTCCTACCTTAGTAAATCATTGTTGGCCTTTATGTTTTGTGACTTTATAAATGTTGCTGAGACATTTCAGCACTATCATTACTCAGTTATTCCTTTACTACGAAAAATTCTCACTGTAGTGAACATCTTGGCATGCGTAAATTTTTCTGTTTACTATGATTTTTAAAATTTTTTAATTTTTAAAGGATTTATTTACTTATTTGAGAGAGAAAACGCACACGAGCTGGGGGGGGCGGGGGAGTGGCAGGCAGAGGGAGAAATAGGCTCTGCGCTGAGCCGGGAGCCTGACATAGGGCTCGATCCCAGAATCCTGGAATCATGACCTGAGCCGAAGGCAGACGCCTAACCAACTGAGCCACCCCGGTGTTCCTACTATGATTTTTTTATTCTGGGTTCCCCAAAATGGAATTTTCACATCAGAATCATTTCATGAAAAATTCCATTGTAAGTGATATTGACGCTTATGTGTCCTATATAACTGGAAATCGATAATCTTAATGAATCCAGTGAGTGATTTGGTGGGAGTGAAAACATTGTGTAGTAGCTACGTGCTTGGGAAAAATAGAGGAAACATTCTGCTGGGTGTTTCTTGTAACGAGTAATGGGAAGTGTGTGGGGGAAGTCCCGGAATTCTGACCACACTTGGGTGAAATTTAGACCCAAAGACATACATGATGTTTCCTTCTTTCCTGTGGTCTCCAGGTTCCTCAGAGTATGGATCAGTCCGACGATGAAGGGTTCCAGTCAGCATCTAATTTGACTCCTGACTCCCAGTCTGAACCAGGCATGACTCCAGACATCGACCTGTGGGATGCCGTGCTCACCTACGAGGCCAGCAAGCGGAGGTGCTGGGAGCAAGTTGGATGGTCCGTGAGCCTTTGCTGCTAAACGCATCCCCCCCCACCCCCCCGCATGTGAGCGTGGCCTGTCCTCCGACAGAGCCACCCGGGCGACCCAGCAGGATTTTTGATTTAATAGGTTCTGAGATGTATTGTTCTTGTACCTTGTACATCATTCCTGATGGGATGAAAACGTGCTGGTGGTCGGACATGCATCTTGATGTTAAAATGTTCTTGGAGCTGTTACCCCCTCAGGAAATGACTTTTGTCTTTGAAGAATAAATGATACTCTTTTTGACATGCTAGACCTAAAATAAATTTTTTTTGCAGAGGAGGAGAAAGGAGCTGGTTAGGCATTAAAAATGAAAAGAAAAGTTTTAAAAGAGCTTGTATTCCCCAAGCTCCCTTTATTAAGAAATTACTTTTTCATAGGGCGCCTGGGTGGCTCAGTCGGGAGGGAGTCGGGAGGGAGGGCTCAGGCAGTTGTTTGTATAGCAGCTATGGTGGGATTAGGAGCCTGGAAGTTTCATCAGGCTAGTGTGTGGCATGGCCTGGATCCTGGGAGGTGAGAGGGATGCCGAGGGGAAGGACTTGCAGGCTTCAGGGAGGTTTCTCCGGTGCCAGTGACTTCTGCAAATCAGTGAGGGCTCCCAGTCAGAGGTGTCGAGGGCAGCCTGGCAGGTGCAGTCAGGGCCAGGGCACAGAGTGCTGGTGAGGGAACAAGCTTCACATCCACTGGTCTTCACATCCAGGGCTGACCGTGGTGCTCTCTGGCTGACAAGTTCAGTCATGGCAGAGCTGCCCTGACCGGTGCCAGCATCCTGTCCCCTGGGCTCATCCGTGTCCAGAGGCGTCTGCACTCAGGACCGCTCAGTCTGTAAAGCACTGGTGTCGTCCCTCAAAAGCTCCCAGAATGGGGATAGAGGACACACGTTTCCCACTATTTGCTCCTGGGACCCTCTTGTCCTATCTCATCTGCTGGCAATTCTGTGGAACTCCATTTTGGGGAGCATAGGATGCAAGAGTCAGTGTTCGCAGGAGTGCAGTGCCTTCTGGTGCAGCGTCTGGGCCCAGCAGGGTCTCTGCAGGGTGGACATGGGCCGGGGCGTAGGCAGTTAGGGGCCGGTTGTGTTCGGGCACCGCTCCTGCTGGCGAGGTCATCTGTCTCATGCAGTGGATTCCTCCAGGGATGGCCAGCTCCCTGCTTCCCTCAGCACCACCGGTGGTGGTGCTTGCCTTGTCTTGCAACTTCCTGTCTTGTGTGCACAAACCAAGTCTAGCCATCCCGCTTGCTGCTAACCCCCAACATGTCCCAAAAGTGGGCCAACAAGTTAGCACTTTCTTCTGTAAATATTTGCTTAGTGGTATTTCATTAGTTTCTACTTTTTAGGACACCATTTAGGAGATACGATTGCTCACCAGGTCTCTGTCCTTGCCCCCTGTTCTGCCGAGTGCAGTTGATCTCCTTGGCGTCCCCCAAAGGTTGCTGACCTTAGAGATCCAGCAGCGAGGAGCACCGCGGTGGTCTTCCCCTCGCTCCCAGGACGTGAGCGCGTGCCCAGCAGTGCACACATGGTGGCTTCCTCAGGGAGACCCTCAGGGCCACGCCTCAGTTGGGCGTGGGCCCCAAACTCACTTCCCCCAAGCATCCTCCTCTGCCTGTTCTGGTGCGAACCTGATCCCACTGGCCCCTGACCCCTGAGGCCTTTTGCACTAGTTCATTTGGCAAATCTTTTGAACTTCAGCCACCTGCTAGTTTCCTACCATGAGCTCTGGCTAGTGGGCAGTTAAGGAAGCTGCTGCCCTCCAGAAGCAGGGCTGCCTGTCCACTCGCAGCCCTAGGACTGTAAACTCTGTCCTCTGAGACCCCTGGAGGGCCCCTCCCCTGTGCTTTGGCCCGAGTACCCGCGTAGGTCTGAAGGCCTCCTCTGCCGTTTCTCTGTGGCTGCACCCATTCTGGGGGGAGTGATTTCATTATGTTGATGGCTGAGTTCTCCGTGGGGACAAGGGGAATTTGGTGTTTTCCTTCATGGATTTTTCTGCCTTAGCTCTGAATCCCCCAAGGGGACACACATGGCCACGGCGGTGCTGGCGTTGACCCTGGAAGAGTGGGGGCAGGAACAGCCGGGGGTGAGAAATGGGATGGCGCCTGCAGCGTGCACCTGTCCTGAGCAACTCCCTGGAGGAAGCTGAGAAGGACTTTGAAACTTGAGAAGTCTTTCCTCGCGCTCTTCTCTCCCCGAGGGAGCGAGGGCAGATGTCCGTGGTCTGGCCACAGCCTACCTGCCAACCTGGATGCCTCAGGTCTGGCCTCCCTGCTTCCTCCTGCCCTTCCCTCATCCTCCACACAGCTGGTGCCACCTTCCAGGGACAGAAACCAGAGCACATCATTGCTCTGTCTGCCACACTTGATGGCTGCCCCTGGTCTGGATCGAGGGCCAATCCTTGCGTGAAGTCCTCCCCGCACTCCCCAGCTCCACTCACACTGACCCCTTTTCTCTTCTTGTTGCTCCCTGGGCCTCTTGGAGTCCTCCCCAGCCCTGGGGTCCAAGTCGATGCTTCCTCGTTTCTCCCATCTGTAGTGCCTGCCCTGGGAGGCTGGGCTTGTCTGCCTCGCTGCTCCCCCTGCACTCAGATACTTGCTGAAAGAGGGGAAGAATGATTGACGTGCATTGTCAATTAAAAAGGATTTTTGTTTTTTTTAAAAATTTTATTTATTTGCAAGAGAGGGACGCCTGGGGGCTCAGTAGGTTAAGGGACTGCCTTCGGCTCAGGTCATGATCCCAGGGGCTTCTCCCTCTCCCTCCTCCTGCTCATGCTCTCTCTCGCAAATAAATAAAATCTTTTTTTTTTTTTTTAAGATTTTATTTATTTATTTGAGAGAGAGAGCAGAAGCAGGGGGAGCGGGGGAGGGGTGAGGAGCAGGCTGCCTGCTGAGCAGGGAGCCCGATGCAGGACTCGATCCCAGGACCCCGGGATTGTGACCTGAGCTGAAGACAGACACTTCACCGACAGAGCCACCCGGGCGACCCAGCAGGATTTTTGATTTAATAGGTTCTGAGATGTATTGTTCTTGTACCTTGTACATCATTCCTGATGGGATGAAAACGTGCTGGTGGTCGGACATGCATCTTGATGTTAAAATGTTCTTGGAGCTGTTACCCCCTCAGGAAATGACTTTTGTCTTTGAAGAATAAATGATACTCTTTTTGACATGCTAGACCTAAAATAAATTTTTTTTGCAGAGGAGGAGAAAGGAGCTGGTTAGGCATTAAAAATGAGAAGAAAAGTTTTAAAAGAGCTTGTATTCCCCAAGCTCCCTTTATTAAGAAATTACTTTTTCATAGGGCGCCTGGGTGGCTCAGTCGTTAAGAGTCTGCCTTCCGCTCAGGTCATGATCCCAGGGTCCTGGGATCGAGCCCCGCATCGGGCTCCCTGCTCAGCGGGGACCCTGTTTCTCCCTCTCTCACCCACCGTGCTTGTGTTCCCTCTCTCACTGTGTCTCTGTCAAATAAATAAAATCTTAAAAAAAAAAAAATTACTTTTTCCGTGGATTTTAAAAAACAGCTCTTTTATGTTTTTCAGTAGGGGTTTATGGTTTTCAAAGGAATATTTAAAAAGTGATACTGGTTTTTTTTTTTTTGGCTGCTTTTGACTGATGTGGCTGTGAATTCCTGGCATAGATAGGACCGCGTGGAGGCAGAGCCCCTGGAGGCTGCTGTGTGTCCAGAGGCACCTTCTGCAAGACCAGCAAGCCTGTTACGTCCGAGAATTTGTGAGACTTTTTGCTCCATGAAACTGAATAAAGGAAACCTCATTAAGATATTCGGGAGGCTGGCAGGGGGGCTCCCAGGAGGGAGCATGCTGCTGGGGCTAAATGGGGGGCCACCTGCCGGGTGTGTCTTGTGCTACGGGGGCTGCCCTGACCGGGAGCTCCCCCTGCCAGCCGCCGGCGCCATTCTCGTCAGCTCTCTTAGGCTGGATCCCAGGAGTGGCAAGATGCACGTAGCGTAAGATTTGCCGTCATGCTTGTCTTGAGCATACAGTTTTGTATGTGACTTATTTAACTTAGTGTAATGTATTCGAGGTTCATCCATGCTGTAGCAGGTGTTGGTGTCCATTCCAAGCCTGAATCATATTTCACTTCATGGGCAGGCTGTGTTTTGTGTATCCATTCATCTGTCATTGGACTCCTGGGCTGCTGTGGGCGCCGTGCTTATTTTTAACATGAAGACACATTGTGATCGTCATCCCGAGGAGCATCGTGTGCCCCTGGGCACTGGGGGGGGGGAGGCACTTGTTGCTGCTTCTGGTCTTAGTCCCTCTCTCCCCTGCCTTTTGTTCATGCAGCTGAGGTGTGTGTGTTGCTCCATCCGCTCAGTGCCCCCTCCTCTGTCTCCCACACAGCCCCCCTGGCCACAGAGAGGAGCCCTACCTCACGGAGGCCGGAAGGGACGCCTTCGACAGGTTCTGCAGGCTCCGCCACGGGGAGCTGCAGGTGCTTGGCGGGGGCCTGCTGCAGGCCCCACAGCCCGTCCTGGTGAAGGAGTGCGAGCTGGTGAAAGATGCACTGAATGTCCTGATTGGGGTCGTGTCTGCCACGTTTTCCCTCTGCCAGGTAAGCAAGTGCCGGCATGCGGGGGCAGCAGCAGCACCGTCTTGGCAGCCTGCCGTCTGCCTGGCACTTTACAGCGTAGACGGGAGCCCAGTGCAGTAAGCGGGCGGCCTCAGATACCAGCCTCTGCGAGGCGGGCTGGGGGTAGGGCGCCGTGGGTCTGCTGGGAAGCCGGCTCCATGGCCTGCCCGGAGGTCATGGCCACCGTCTTCTCGTTTCGGTTTTAAAAAGTATTAGTTTATGAATGCCATTTTAAAACTGAACAAAAGTGCGATGTTTATTGCTATTGGTGAAACAATAGAAACGTGCCCGCCATTTCCATGCCCATCCTCAAGAGGGGCCTAGGGGCCCTCTGAGCCTTCCCTGTACTTGGACAGGGTGCGCACTCAGCCCCGAGGACCACCTGCCTTGCAGGAAGGCCCCCCCCCTCCTCCCCTGTTCGGAGACTGTTGCTGGCTTTACTCAGTGCCCTGGGCTTCTCTCCTTGCCGGTGGGCGGGACCTCGCTCATTCTGGGCAGTAGCTGCAGCTTATCTACCTTTTGCCTCTTGCTGGGCACTCATAAAATAAATGAACGTATTTACAAGCATGAAGCCTTTTGTACATGTCAGTCTGCGGAGCCTTCTTTCATGTAAGTGCCCCGCCTCTTTGTTTCTTAAGCGTTCTTAGATAGTGGCTGTTCTCGAACTTGAGTATGTGCTAGACGCACGGCCTGGGGTTGCCCCGAGACATGCTCTCTCGAAGACTCTTCAGGTGGTTGATGCAGGTGCTGGTGTGAGGGCCACCCTCTGGAGACTCTCTAGAATGCCATTTTTATGGCCTCTTATGAATGGCCTTACTATGGAAGCAACCCCCCTCCTTTTTTTTTTAGTTTTGGTAAAATACACATAAAATTTAACATCGCAACCACTTTTTTCTTTTTTAAGATTTATTTATTTATTTACTTTGAGCGAGAGAGTGTGCGTGTGTGTGTGCGAGCTGGGTTGGGGGCAGGGTAGAGGAAGTGACTCCTCAATAAGCACGGAAGCCGTCATGGGGCTCGATCTCATGATCCTGAGACCAGGACCTGAGCTGAAACCAAGAGTCAGATGCTTAACTGCGCCCCCCAGGCATCCTCCACTTCTTTTTTTAACCCATTTTTAAGTGTACTATTCGGGGGCATTAATTACATTCCCAGTGTTGGGTGATCATCATCACTGTCTGTTTACAAAATTTTTCATCTTCCCAACCTGAACTTCCCAGACTCTGTCCCCATCACACACTCTCCCCACACCCCCCTCCCTGGCCCCACCATCTGCTCTCTGTCCCCCTGAGTCTGACCACTGCAGGTGCCTCCTAGAAGTGGAACCAGACAGGATTTGTCCTTCTGGGTCTGGCTTGTTTCAGCACAGTGTCCTCAGGGCTCCCTCGGGTCGTGGCAGGTGTTAGCAGCTCCTTCCTTTTTAAGGCTGAGTCTACTCTTTGTATGTATGTACCACGTTTTATTTATGCATTCATCTGTGTGTGGGCACATGGGTTGGCCGTTGTGAATGTGCTGCTGTGAGCGTGTGTGTGCAAGAGTTTGAGTCCCTGCTTTCAGTTCTTTCAGGTATATACCCGGAGTGCGAGTGTTGGGCCCTGTGATACGTTATGTGTAGCTTTTGGAGGAACCAACGAACTATTTTTCATGGTGGCTGCACCACTTTACCTTCCTTCCCACATCCTGTGAGGGTTCCGATTTCTCTTTGTCCTCATGGACACTTGTTTCATTTGCTTTAAGATAACTGTCCTGGGCACCTGGGTGGCTCAGTCAGTTAAGCGGCTGCCTTCGGCTCAGGTCATGATCCCAGGGTCCTGGGATTGAGCCCCGCATTGGGCTCCCTGCTCAGCGGCGAGCCTGCTTCTCCTTCTCCCACTCCCCCTGCTTGTGTTCCCTCTCTCGCTGTGTCTCTATCTGTCAAATGAATAAATAAAATCTTAAAAAATAAATATTTATATATTTAATATATAAATAATATTTAATATTATTTAATAAATCATGTTTTTAAAAAAGATTTTACTTACTTATTTGACAGAGAGAGGGAACACAAGCAGGGGGAGCGGCAGAGGGAGAGGGAGAAGCAGGCTCCCCGCTGAGCAGGGAGCCCGATGTGGGGCTCGATCCCAGGACCCTGGGATCATGACCTGAGCCGAAGGCAGATGCTTAATGACCGAGCCACCCAGGTGCCCCCCAAAATAAAATATTTAAAAAAAGATAACTGTCCTAATGGGTGTGAAGCGGTGTCTCATAGTTTTGATTTGCATTTCCCTAGTGATTAATCATACTGAACATTTTTTTATGTGCTTACTGGCCATTTGTATATCTTCTTTGCAGAAATGTGTATTTGAGTTCTTTGCCCATTTTTGAGTTGAATTGTTGAGTTGTAGCATTTCTTTATATATTCTAGATATTAATCCCTTGTCAGTTCCATGATTTGCAAATATTTTCTTCTATTCTGTAGGCTGTCTTTTCACTCTCCTTATAGTTTTCTTCGAAGCGTACATGTTTTTAATTTTCATGAAGTCCAGTTTATTTGTATTTTGTGCCTTTGGTGTCATATGTGAAAAACTGCCAAATCCGGGGTCAGGAAGATTTGCCTCTGCGTTCCCCTCCGAGTTTCTTGGTCTTAGATCTTAAGTTGAGGTGTTTGATCTACTTTGAGTGTATTTTTGTATGTGGTGTTGGGGGAGGACCCAACTTAAATCTTTTGCACGTGAATGTCCAGTTTTCTCAGCACTGTTGGTTGAAAAGACTGTCCTTTCCCCATTGAGTGGTTTTGGTGTCCTTACTGAAAATTAATTGGCCATATGTGAGGGTTTACCTCTGGGTTTCCTGTTTCGTTCATCTGCTCTCGGCATCTGTCTTTATGCCAGGAGCACACTGTCTTGATTACTGTAGCTTCGTAATAAATTTTGAACGTGGGGGGCACCTGGGGGGCTCAGTCGTTAAGCATCTGCTTTCGGCTCAGGTCAGGATCCCAGGGTCCTGGGATCGAGCCCCGCATCGGGCTCCCTGCTCTGCAGGAAGCCTGCTTCTCCCTCTCCCACTCCCCCTGCTTGTGTTCCCTCTCTCACTGTGTCTCTCTCTGTCAAATAAATAAATAAAATCTTAAAAAAAGTTTTGAACTTGGGAAGTGTGAGGCTTCCAACATTTTTCTTCTTTTTCAAGATTATTTTGTTTCATTTTTTTTTTAAGATTTATTTATTTTAGAGCATGTGAGCAGGGGGAGGGGCAGAGGAAGAGGCAGAGAACCCAGGCAGACTCCCTGCTGAGTGCAGAGCCTGACCACCAGGCTCCATCCCAAGACCCTGAGATCGTGACCTGAGCCGAAATCAAGCGTTGGACACTTGACCGACTGATGCTCCCTCCACCCCCAGGTGCCCCTCCAGTGCTATTTTAAACAGAAATGGTGAAAGCAGACATTCCTGCCTCCTTCTTTGTCCTAGGGGAAAATCTTTCAGTCTTTTACCGTGGAGTGTGATGTTAGCTGTGGGTTTGTCATACATGGGTTTTATCATGTTGAGGAGGTTCCCTATATTCTTTAACCTGTTGAGTGTTTTTATCATGGAAGTGTGTTGGAATTTGTCAAATGCTTTCTTTGCACTAATTAGGATAACCCTATTTTTTCTTCGTTCTATTAATGTGGCCTGTCGCATTGATTGATTTTTTTTTTTCACTTCTCCAATGAGTATTTGTTATTAGCTAAGCCATGATTCGGGATCCCCGGGTGGGGATCAGCCGGCACACAGGTGGGAAGAGGATGGAGGGTAGAGGAGAGGCGGGGGGAGCCAGTTGAGATCTTCCCAGGAAACGTGCCTTCTGCCCGGCGGTGGTCCCGGGCTGACACCTAGGGTATGGGCTGTGGGACGCATACAGGTGCTGGTCTCATGAAGTCTGCGTAGTTCTTCCAGCGGCTCCCGCTCTGCCTTTCGCTGGGGAAGTGGCTGGCTGCCGGGCAGTCTGGTGGTTCTGGACTTCGGTCTTGATCCACGGTACTGACTCCTAAAGACGCCCCTGAAGCAGCTCGTGGGTCGGTGTGACCCTCGGCAAAGTCCGAATTGATTGATTTTTGTATGCCGGGCCACCCTTTTTAACATGCTGCTGGATTTGATTTGTTAGTGTTTTCTTTTCCAGATTTATTTATTTATTTGGGGGGGGTGGCAGTGGAGAGGTAGAGAATCCTCAAGCAGACTCCACGCCCAGCATGGAGCCCCATGGGGGGCTCCATCCCATGACCCCGAGATCATGACCTGAGCCGAAACCAAGAGTCGGATGCTTAACCGACTGAGCCACCAGGCGCTCCTGATTTGTTAGTACTTTATCAGAGATTTTTACATTTACGTTCATAAGGGAAGTTGGCCTGTAGTTTTCCCTCCTTATAGTGTCTTTATCTTGCTTTGGAATCAGGGCAATACTGGTCTCTTAAAATTAGGAAGTATTCCCTCCTTTTCGGGTTTTGGAAGAGTTTGAGAACAATTGGTGTTAGTTCTTTAATTGTTTGGTAGAATTCACTGGTAATGCCATCTGGTCCTGAGCTTTTCTTCGTTGAGAGGGTTTTTTGTTTTTTTAAAGGTTTCTTTAAATTGCAATAAAATACACAAAACGTTTACCATCTTAATCTGTTGGGAGGTACTGTGTCTGTGGGAGCCTGTTGATAGAGAGGCTGTTGGCTGGGACGCCTGGGGCTTGTCTGTTGGCCCTCCTTGCCCGCCGTGTCAGAGCTGCAGTGGGCCGGCCTTCACGGCTCTCCCTGTGATTCCAGGACGCAGCTCGGCAGCAGCCGTGTGTTGTCTCCTCGGGACGCGTCCCTGCGAGTCCAGTGGTCAGATCTAATGACAGCACTTTAGGTGTTGTGTGTGCGCTTCTCGGGTAGTGTGGGAGGCCGCGTGTCTTCCTGCACCCGCATCCACAATTGGCTTGACGTTTCAGATACGTACTATTTTTCAGTGTGGTCCATAAAAACTCCTATTTGTTGTTTCTGCGTGTGCATGTTTTCATTGCTGAGGGTGGGACGGTCGGGCTATGCTTTGTGGCCGTCTGCTCTCTGCTCTTGGCGCTTCCTGTGGGTGTGTCTTGGTTTGGGGCACCCAGTCTTGGGACACTCTGCGCCGTGCTGAGAGGGTGGAAGGGGTGACAGTACCGTGTTGGGCTCTGGGTGCCTGACTCAGTAGCCTCTCCTCTGCCCTGTCCAGCCAGCTCAGACCTTCATGGTGAAGCGGGGTGTCCACGTATCAGGAGCCTCCCCTGAGAGCGTCAGCAGTCTCCTCTCAGAGGTGGGCGAGTGGGGGACGCACTACACACGCCTGAGCCAGTTCTCTCTGCAGCCTGTGCTGGACTCCTCGTGCAGCAAGGGCCTCGTGTTCCAGGTACGGCCCTCTGCCTCGTCGCTCTCCCAGGCCTTCCTGGGAGCCTCAGGATTCTACCGCAGGACCACTGAGTGCAAGCCTTTTGTTTCCTTAGCAACGTCTAAAAGCTGACAGTCCCTCTTCAGGAACGGGGTCCCCAGGGATGATGTTTTAGCTCCACTGTCACTTACCTGCAGACCTGGGCAGCCGTGTTTAGGCCATGGGATAGAGGTGTGGCCAGCATTCCGGGGGGGGGGGGGCGGGGGCTGGGCGGTATGGGGCAGGCTTATGCTGCCTGCTCCCTGCTGGGTCCTCAGGGAGTTGCATAGCGACCGACACAGCATCCTCCCTGCTTTGGGGTGTTGAAGTTCTAGGCCCTGGGGCTAGGCCAGCTCTTCTGGAGGACCTCACAGTCGGCCCATATGCCGGGCAGAGTCCCCCTGGGACAGCAGGTGCGGCCTGCTGGGAGGGGCAGGCGTCCAGATGGAGCAGGGCGTTTGGGGAGAGCTGAGCGAAGAGCAGCAGGGAGGCTGAGCAGAGGAGGCAGGATGCTGGGGCCCACGGGGGGCTGGGGGGGGCACGGGCTCCTTCCCTTCGTGGCCCAGTGGCAAGTGCTGGTGGCTGATGAGGTTCGGGTTTGAGACGGTGCAGGCCGGGCCCATGGAGGCAAGGAGGAAACTGACGAAGATGGGAGGGACTGCCCTGCGGGTCGAGGACGTGGCTGGTGGGTGGACTGACTTTTGTTCCGGAGCGTTCCGTGCAGACCCGCTGCTGCGGTGCAGCCCAGGACGCGTGTGTTGCCGAGAGCCCGGTGGTTTGAGCGGCCAGAGACCCTCTCAGAGTTGGCACCCATGTGCAGAGCCTGGCTGCCCCTTCCAGAACTCCCCCTGGGACCCACAGTTCCCAGCGTCCTGGTGTAGCTGGTCTGGGCCCTGGGATTCCGTGAAGGGTCCTTCCTTGCAGCTGGGCTGGGGTGCCTGGGCATGACCCATCCATGCCCATTCCTTGGAAGATGGAGCCCCAGGGTTGGGGACGGGAGCCAAGCCTTTTCCCCCAGCTCCAGTGCATCCTGTAAGTTCTGAGCTTAGTGGCCATGCCCCTGGGCCTGGCCGCCCCGCTCCCAGCCCTGTTGCCCAATAGGCCTTCACCAGCGGCCTGAGGAAGTTCCTGCAGTATTACCGTGCCTGCGTCCTCTCCACTCCGCCCACCCTGAGCCTCCTCACCATTGGCTTTCTTTTCAAGAAACTGGGCCGGCAGCTCAGGTGAGCCTTGGCGTGGGGGCCGAGTATGGGGGCCGTGTGGAGGCAGGTGCGGGCCTTGCTGGGCTGCAAGGGGCTTGTGAGAACAGGGGCCCTTGCCCCCGGTGGGCTCCTCGGGTGCTGCGTGCTGTGTATCTGTTGGTGGCCTACCGTGGCAGGCCCCGTCTAGGGCTGGGGGCACCTGCCTGAAGGGCACACAGGGTCCCCACAGACCTGGCTCCTGGCGCTCCTGGTCAGTTCGTAAACCCCAGGCGGAGTGGTGTGGCAGGTGCCCTCTGGAGAAGGGAGCATGAGGGCCTGGGGATGCTGGGGAGAAGGGTTCAGTGGGAGAGGAAACCTTGTGGGCAGAAAGGCTGGAGGTGGGGTGCAGTGGGGGTGGCGAGAGTCTGGGGGCGCCTGGAGGGTGCTGGGGCAGGGGCACTGTGCTGCCATGTGGATGTAGACTGCAGCAGGGCAGAGAGGGCAGGGGTCTGGGCGGGGTCTGGGCAGTCATCCAGGCCAGAGGAGGTGTCACCCGGCATGAGGTGGCGGGGTGCTGCAGGGGCGGGGGGAGGGTCATGCGCCCAGGGTGGTTCTGAGTCTTGTCGGAGCCTGAGACGGGGGTGGAGATGCACAGGGGGTGCAGGGAGGGACCAGTAGGAAGCTCCAATCTGGAGTCCTTGAAGTCCGGGTGCTTTGAAACCTGGAGCGTGAAGGCAGGCAGAGATGGGCCTGGGAGACATTTTGCTCTGGTGTCCCTGGACCTGGGGCCTCTGAGTGTCTGCTCCCTGGTCTCACGCAGCCTCTGTGTCTAGGTACTTGGCTGAGCTCTGTGGTGTTGGCACTGCACTCCCAGGTAGTGGGGGCGGAGAACCCAAGGCTGCATTCCCCACCGTGAGTTCTGGGCTCTTCCCGAGTGTCGCCCCTTGCTGGGGCTGCTGCTGGGCGTCAGCTGCGGGTGGTACTGCGCTGAAGCCCCTCCCCTTGCTGTCTCCAGGGGGTGAAGCTGCTCTCCTACCTGTACCAGGAGGCTCTCGATAATTGCAGCAACGAGCACTATCCAGTGCTGCTGTCCCTGCTGAAGACCAGCTGCGAGCCCTACACGAGGTGGGGCCCGCGTACCCCGCGCAGACCGCGCACCCTGCGCAGACCACGCACCCTGCATACTCCGTGCACCCCATGCACCCCGTGCAGACCGTGCACCCCGCTCAGACCCCTACCCTGCACAGACAACGCACCCCGCATACTCCGTGCACGCCGCACACCCCGTGCACCTCGCGCAGACCACGCACCCTGCATACTCCATGCACCCCACGCACCCCGTGCAGACCGCGCACCCTGCGCACCCGGCGCAGACCGCGCACCCCACATACTCCGTGCACCCCGCGCAGACCGTGCACCCCGCACAGACCGCTCACCCCGCATACTCCGTGCACCCCATGCAGACCGTGCACCTCACATACCCCGTGCACCCCACCTACCCCGCGCAGACGGCACACCCCGCACACCCCGCACAGACCGCGCACCCCGCGCAGACCACGCACCCGCGCAGACCGCGCACCCCGCATACTCCGTGCGCCCCGCACAGACCGCGCACCCCGCG
>NC_058407.1:670169-675737 GCF_002201575.2 Neomonachus schauinslandi
GCACAGACCGCGCACCCCGCGCAGACCGCGCACCCCGCACAGACCGCTCACCCCGCATACTCCCTGCACCCCATGCACCCCACGCAGACCGTGCACCTCACGTACCCCGTGCACCCCAGCTACCCCGCGCAGACCGCACACCCCGCACAGACTGCGCACCCTGCGCAGACCACGCACCCCGCATACTCCGTGCGCCCCGCACAGACCGCGCACCCCGCGCAGACCGCGCACCCCACATATTCCGTGCACCCCGCGCAGACCGCTCACCCCGCACACCCCATGCACCCTGTGCAGACCGCTCACCGTGCAGATCGCATACCCCGCACAGACCGCGCACCCCGCGCAGACCGCGCACCCCGCACAGACCGCTCACCCCGCATACTCCCTGCACCCCATGCACCCCACGCAGACCGTGCACCTCACGTACCCCGTGCACCCCAGCTACCCCGCGCAGACCGCACACCCCGCACAGACTGCGCACCCCGCGCAGACCGCGCACCCCGCGCAGACCGCGCACCCCGCATACTCCGTGTACCCCGGCGCACCTTGCGCAGAGCACGCACCCCGCGCTGACACAGGACAGCAGCCTTTTGTCACACACCTCCTAAGGGTAGGGGTTGTGTGGGAGGAGGGGGGGTAGCGCTGCTGGGCTTGGACTGTGGGCACATTGGTGGACCACCCCCTTGGCCGCCATGCCCCCTCATGGCTGGCCTGTCCACCCTGGCAGGTTCATCCACGACTGGGTGTACAGTGGGGTCTTCAGAGACGTTTATGGGGAATTCATGATCCAGGTGAACCAGGAGTACCTGGGCTGCAGAGGTAGGTGGCTGCTGGCTGCTAGGCCGGGCCTCTGCCATCAGATGGGTTGGGGCCGGGGCTGCACCCCAGCCAGCCATGTGTCCTGTCCCCCATTCAGATAAGTTCTACTGGACCCACGGCTATGTGCTCATTTCCAAAGAGGTGGAGGACTGCGTCCCCGTGTTCTTGAAGCACATCGCCCACGATGTGTACGTCTGCGGGAAGACCATCAATTTGCTGAAACTCTGCTGTCCCCAGGTGAGGAGAGCCCGCCCTCCCGTGCCTTCTTGTCCTGCTGCTGTTCCCTGTCCCCTGAGACCTGGCCATCTGTCTGTAGTGTGTGGTGACCTCTCATATCCCCCTGAGTGTCACAAGCAGCTCCATCGAGTTTCTGGGAGCTTGTCCAAAGACAGGACGGAAAGCAAAGGCATTTCAAAGGCCAAGGGGCGGTGGGCTCCTTCCCTCCCTCCACGCAGGAAACTGCCCCAGTGGGACAGTCGTGGGCTACATCTGCAGGAAGATGGACCCAGGCTGGTTTAGGGAGTCGTGTCTCGTGGTTTGGAGGGTTGTGGGGGAGGCCTGGCAGCGGCCCATGTACCATCCATGGTGTGAAGCCCTGTAGAGCAGGGAGGCAGGTGGGCTGCCCAGGACGGGGCTGGGGAGGGGCCAGGAGGCTCAGCCTGTGCCTGACGGGGTCCCTCCTGTGCTGGGCTGAGAACAGACTGGAGCTCTCAGGACATGGGGAGGGGCCGGATGCTGGGGAGCTCGAAGGCCGAGGCTCCCTGGGGGAGGGCTGGCCAGCAGTGGGGTCTGTTCTGTGTGGGCTGACCCTGGGCCTGTAGCCCACGCGCCTCCAGTGAGGGAGGCTGAGGAGAGGTCTTCATAGCTTCTGGAGGGTCGCTGGTGGGGGGCAGCCTTGGCCTGGGCAGAGACCCCGCACAACCTGTCTGGGATGTACTTGGAGCCAGGCGCCTCCAGTGAATGAACGTTTCTGAGAAAGGGAGCTGTCCCCATGGGTCCCCAGGAACAGAGGCAGAGCTGGGCATGGGTCTGCGTGTCCCTGGCTCACTTTAGCTTTTCCCTCTTGGTAGCATTACCTCTACTGGTCTGACGTCCCCGTCCCTCGGATCTCAGTGATTTTCTCCCCCGAGGAGTTGAAGGAGGTCGAGAGGGACTGTGCCATCTACGTGGGGCGGATGGAGAGGGTAGCGCACCACAGCTCCATCAGCAAGGAGGAGAAGGTGTTGGGCGCTGTGGGCCTGGGGGCTTTCCGTGCACCTCCCTCCCTTCTAAGGGTCTTGGGCCAGTGGGGAGGCTGCCCTGATGTTCTCTGTCCGGTAGGGTATCTGGGTGGGGGACGCCTGGGCAGGGCTCTGTCCTCTCTTCTCAGGGGCTGGCTGGGCGGGAGACACGCCCAGTCCTGGGCAGCAGGACCGGAGGTTCCTGCACTTGGTGACCCCTGTGAGCTCCTCTCCTGCTCGGAAGGGGCTGGGGTACCAGGACCTGAGCTTTGAGTGTTTTGTGTACCCAGGGAGGCGTTTGATGGAAAGCCATTTCTGGCCTGGCCCCCCGGGGGAGACTTGAGAGAACACGTAGGGGTGGATGCGGGGAGGGGGCTGGCCCTCCATCCCTGTGGGGAAGCCCGCCCCGAGCTCCCGGTCCCCTCCAGGGTGGGCGCACGCAGGCCTGGGGTCTCAGCCCCCGATTGCTTGGAGAGTGTGTTGACTACCTAGGCTTGTTGAGCCAGGGTTCAGGGGTCCGAGCAGGCCCCGCTTTCAGGCCGCCCTAGAGGAGGGGACAGAGAATTGGGATGTGTTTACAGATGATCTTTTTCAGGAATTACGAATGGAAATTGCAAAACAAGAATTGATTGTCCAGGCCCGGGAAGCAGCGTCCAGGGTCCTGCGAGCGCTCAGTGGTACGTGTGGCTCGGGTCGCTCTCTGGGGCTCCTCTGGGGTCACCTGCTGCGGGCTTCTCAGCACGCCGCCCCCTCCCATCTCAACATAGATCGGCAGACGTCGGAACGCATGGCCTTGGACGCCCGGAAGCGAGAGCAGTTTCAGAGGCTGAAGGAGCAGTTTGTGAAGGACCAGGAGGTAGGCGGTGTGGCCGTGGGGGGCGGGGGGGGCCGGCTCGGGGAGTCCAGCTCTAACCTGCAAGACCGCGTGTGGTACGTTGTGCAGCGGCGCTGGGCGGCCAGGCAGGAGGCTCTGGATGACGACTTGGGCTATGCGCGGGCGCTCCGCGACAGGGAGAGGAGGCTGAGGGCCCTGGAGGAGCAGCTGGAGAGGAAGACGAGGTAGGCGGCCGCGGGCGACCCTCCTGGCAGGGTCTGGTGATGGTCGTCTTTCTATTTTGGAGATTCTTCAAGCGTGTGTTAAGGTAGGCAGAGTAGGGGTCCAAACTCCAACGTGCACCTGGGCGGAGTGCGTGTGGCCATTTTCCCACGCTCAGGTGTGCTTCCCCATCCTCAGAACGTCTTCTCCTGGTTGGTTAGTGTGGACTAGAATCCAGACAAGGTGTGCACACTGGGTTTGCCTCTCCCGCCTCTCCGTCTCTCTGTTTCTTCTAAGTTCAGCAGCTCCTGTCCCTAATTTTTAAACCAGTGATCAGCCCGACCGCTGAACAGACGGGGCATTTGTCCAGCCCAGCATCCGAGAGGCTCTCTTGTTCTGGTGCCATTAGCTTGTCTGCCCTCCCGTGCGTCTCCCGTAAGCTGCAGCAGAGTCTCCCGGGGGCACCTTGGGGGGGCTGTGTCTTCCTGCCCGTCGTCTCTCAGGATCCCCGTTGTGCTGACCTTAGATACTGTTCTCGGAGGGTGTGTCTCGTGTGCGGGCGTGTGCGCGTGTGGGGGAAGATGTTCTTCTGTCCTGTGTAGGAGACAGCAAGCTGTAGGGCTGTGTCCCTGGTCCGGGGCAGCCAACTGGGAATTAGCCAGTCCAGGTCTGACCCAGTTCCCTGCTGGCGAGAGGACCAAAACCGCTGGGAGTGACGTGCGGGGACAGCTGCCAGGGAAGCAGATGCAGCGCTTGTATTGTGCTGTGTCCCCTTTCGCATTTATCCCTCGTTCTCCGGAGTTCGCCCCAGCCGAACAGGAAGGCACCTCTCGCGCAGGGAGCCTGGCAGCCCCAGGCCTCCTGCCTGTCCTCTTGCTTCGGGTCATGTAGGGTCTCGTTCTGGTATTTGCTCAGCAGACATGTGCTGAGCCCCAGCTAGGTGCCTGCCCGCTGGGGTCCCGGTCTGGTGGGCAGAAAGACCTGCCCGGCAAGGCCCCTGCAGGGGCTGTGGGGCCTCGCCGGGACCAGCTGCTAGCCTGGGAAGGTGCCGAGGGCCTCTGCTCTGGAGAGCCATCCCAGCCCAGGGGGCGCCAGCTGGACAGTGTTGGGCGACTGTGGCAGCTGGGTCTCTCTGGCTGTGTCTTCAGGCAGGCACTGGTTGACCATTATAGCAAGTTGTCTGCGGAAGCAGCTCGTCGAGAGCAGAAGGCACTGTGGAAAATCCAGAGGCACCGATTGGCAAGTGCACGGCTTCGTTTCCTCGTAGAAGATCAGAAGCTCATTCGGGTATCACCATGGTTTCTGATGGGAGCTCTTCCCCTGGGCTTCGGGGGTCTCGGAGCCCCTGAGAGTACACGCACACCTGGGTTCTGGGAGAGGGTTGGTAACTCAGTGCTCAGGGACGTCGGGACTGGGAGGAGGCTGTGCCGCCCTGGGATGACGTGGGCGGTGCTGAGTGCTCGCTCTAGGCCCAGGCCCTTCTCGCCTCGGTGCTATGGCCCGTGTGGGCAGTCAGGAGCTGTGGCTTGTGTGTGTTGGGTGAGGTGCGGAGGCTCTGGGTTGGATTGTGTGGGGTTAGGCGCTCACTGCTGCTGCCTGAATTTCAGGGGATGCTGAGGGACGTGTCCGAAGGGAAGGCCCTGGGGCCACTCTCCGTCCTCCCTGCTGCCGGATCCCAGGTGAGGGGCTGGGGGCAGGATTCAGGGCGCAGAGCATGGGGCTGGGAGCTGGATGCCCCAGGTGTGCGGTGCCCTGGGAGCGCAGTGGCTGCTGAGCCTGACTTGGTGGTTGCAGAACTGAGCTTGGGGAACCAACACCCACTTGTGTCTCAGGCTTCGTCTCCGGGCCCCGGGCACTCGGCGGGAGGCAGCAGCTCTGACTCTGGGTATGCAGAACAGCATGTGGTTGCCTGGGATTGCCCGAATGCACGGACGCCGCAGCAGCTCTCGCCTCCAGCAGCAGGGGCCTGTGGCTCGGGGCCGTGCTCTGAGGGCCTCAGCGTCCAAGACTTCCTGCCCGCAGCTCCGGAGGCCCAGCCGCCTGCACACACTGGCGTGGCCCCTGTCCTGGAGGAGGCGCTGCACACCGTCGGCTCAGACCTGCCTCCCTCGGCTCCACCCGAAGTGGTGGGCCCAGGGCCGTCTGGGCCACAGGAGTATGATTTCAGAACCATCCTGAGGCCAGCTGTAGCCCCCGGGGCTTCCCCAGGGTCCCTGAAGACTGTAGGAGGCAGCTCGAGTAATGAGGGGCAGCAGCTGTGCGGGGGCAGTGTCAGGCGGCCACAGGGTGCAAGGGTCTCAGATAGGCAGGTGGCTCTGCCTCCCGCCCAGCCCTCTGGGTACCCCCTCCCCCTGTACGGGAGTAGCCAGGCCATGGGGCAGCTCCTCGGGCGTGTGTCAGAGGGCAGCGTTCCCACAGGGGGCTATGCTTCTGGGACGGCCCCCTCGCGGCCACGGTGGGACGTCCACGGACACGTGTCTGACGCCAGCATCA
>NC_058407.1:675747-690953 GCF_002201575.2 Neomonachus schauinslandi
ACGTGGCCCCCTCGCGGCCACGGTGGAACGTCCACGGACACGTGTCTCAGTCCCATGTGGTACTGGGTGCGCTCTCTGGGGAAGGCCAGCCTGATCCACCCAGGCCCTGCCAGAGCCCCCCTGACCATGTGTCCCAGTCAGGCCTCAGCCTGGGAGCACAGAGCCCTGTCTGGGAGCACGAGCCACGGCTGCCTGCAGAGACGGCCTCTGGCAGCTCCTGTGCTCAGGAGGCTGGCTCCAGTAGTGGGCAGGCGAGTGGCCTCCAGCCTTCGCTGTCTGCAGTGGCTGCATCCGGGGATCTGGGAGATGGTATCCCCGAGGAGCCAGGTCAGTGGGGTCCCTACAGCTCTCCTGTCACTGGGGGCACCTGTGGGCCCGGGAGGGGTGTGGGCAAGGAGGAAGGGCAAGAAGGCTGCGGCCCTGAGGACTTGGGAGGTATCACCCTGTAGGAGGCACTTGGCCCTGATACCCCCTCCTGCCCCACTTGTGTTGCTCAGGACCAGGGACGAGTGGGGACACTGAGGACCTCTCTCCAGGTCACCCTCCAAGCTCACAGGTGAGGGCAGATGTGGCTAGGGCTCTGGCCTCGCATGGGCAGTGAGGGCTTTGGTCCTCCAGGATGGGGCAGCACGGAGGGGATCCCACCCCACCCTGTCCTTCCTAGGAAGGCGCGGCGGCCCAGAGCAGCCCCGGCCTCGGTGAGGCGGCGGCTGCGGCCCAGCGCTGGGGCCAGGAGCAGGCCTACCTGGCGGGTCTGATAGAGCAGTACCGGCTGGAGCAGTACCCGGACAGCTACGAGGCCATGTGTGAGTGGCCAGACGCAGCGGCGGGCGGGCGGGCGGGAGCGCGGCCGGTGTGTCCCCGCCTCTTAACGGCCATCTGCCATCGTACAGCGGAAACTCCCGCCGCCCACCTGCTACACCACGGGCTTCCCCGCGCCTTCGCCCTCCCGGAGGACCCCCGGGCCCGGTCAGATGCAGATGAGACCGCGGTGCAGCTGAGCGAGCTGCTGCCCCTGCCCGTGCTCATGAAGCACTCCATCACTGCCCCGCTGGCCGCGCAGTGAGTGCCCGCCCCCGGAGAGGCCCCGCCCCCGGAGAGGCCCCGCCCCCAGGTGGCCAGGCCCCGCCCCTGACCCCGCCCCTGACCCCGCCCCTCCTGCCAGCGTCTCGTTGGTGAACAAGGCCGCCGTGGACTACTTCTTCGTGGAGCTCGGCCTGGAGGCGCACTTCGAGGCGCTGCGGCACTTCCTGCTCATGGAGGACGGGGAGTTCGCACAGTCGCTCAGCGATCTGCTGTTTGAGAAGGTGACCCCTGGGCGTGGGGCGGGGGCGGGTGCCGGGACTCCCTCGGACAGCCGGGACTCCGTCGGGACAGCCGTGCCCTCTCCTGGCAGCTGGGGGCGGGGCAGACGCCCGGGGAGCTGCTCAACCCGCTGGTGCTCAACTCCGTGCTGAGCAAGGCCCTGCAGTACAGCCTGCACGGGGACACCCCGTTCGCGGACAACCTCTCCTTCGCTCTCAAGTTCCTGCCCGAGGCGTTTGCCCCCAACGCCCCGGACGTGCTGAGCTGCCTGGAGCTCAGGTACAAGGTCAGCAGGGCCTCGCCGAGTGGGTGGGCGGGCGGGCGGGCGCTCCCCCGCGCCGCTGTGCTGAGCCGGCTTCCCCGCAGGTCGACTGGCCCCTCAACGTCGTGGTCACCGAGGGCTGCCTGAGCCGCTATAGCGGCATCTTCTCCTTCCTGCTGCAGCTGAAGCTGATGATGTGGACGCTCAAGGACATTTGCTTCCACCTCAAGCGCACAGGTGAGGCTCGGCCCAGAGCCCAGGCTTGCCCTCCCCGGGCCCGGCTGACGCCTCTGCGCCCCCCCAGCTCTGGTGAGCCAGGCGGCCGGCTCGGTGCAGTTCCGTCAGCTGCAGCTGTTCAAGCACGAGATGCAGCACTTCGTCAAGGTCACCCAGGGCTACATCGCCAACCAGATCCTGCATGTCACCTGGTGTGAGTTCCGAGCCCGGCTGGCGCAGGTGGGCGACCTTGAGGAGATCCAGCGTGCGCACGCCGAGTACCTGCACAAGGCTGTCTTCAGGTGAGCCGCTGTGCCTGGGCTACTCCTTGGGCACGTGCAGAGGGGGCCGGGCACCCCTCACCGGCAGGTGCCTGCCCCCCCAGGGGCCTGCTGACAGAGAAGGCTGCGCCCGTCATGAACGTCATCCACAGCATCTTCAGCCTCGTCCTCAAGTTCCGCAGCCAGCTTATCTCCCAGCCCTGGGTCCCGGCCGGTGGCCCCCGGGGTGCGGAGCACCCTAACTTCGCTCTCATGCAGCAGTCCTACAGCACCTTCAAGTACTACTCCCACTTCCTGTTTAAAGGTGCCTGTCCCCCAGGGCCGGGAGGGCTTGGGGACAGCAGGGCAGAGGCCACTGGCTGGGCCTGGCTGAGCCGCACCCCCCCACCCCCCAGTGGTGACCAAGCTGGTGAACCGCGGCTACCAGCCCCACCTGGAGGACTTCCTGCTGCGCATCAACTTCAACAACTACTATCAGGATGCCTGAAGGCCGCGGGACACAGGTGCCCCCCCCCCCCCCCCCCCTGTCCCCAGGCTGGCGGGCCAGGGGCGGAGCCACCACACGGAGACCGGCCAGGGAAGCTGCTGGTTTATTTGGGGGGCTGCGTCTCTGAGCGTGGGGCTGGGCTGCTGAGTCTGCGTCAGACAGAGACAGGTCAGGTCCTGACTGGACGTCTCGGCCATCATGGAGAGACGGGGGTGGGTTTGTCCACAGGGTGGCACCATCTCAAGGACTCGGTGGGACTCGGGGCCTTGGGGGCTCCACGTGTGGAGGCCTCCAAGGCCATTACGAGGATCACGTCACGCACAGTTCGGCCGCCCACAGTGGGGGCTTGCTGCTGTAGGAGTGCCCCCCACTGTCTGCCCCACCACCCCCCTCAGGCTCAGTGGCCTCCAGATCCTCGGTGGCCTCCCCGTCCCTGTGGTAAGGGGCTTCCAGTAGCTTCAGCACCCGCCGCACCTGGAGAAGGGCCAGGAGAGGACTTTTAGGGGCTGCCGCTCGCTCCCCGGGCCATCCCCTGCTGCTGGACCCAGGGACGGAGGAGGGACGGGTGTGTGCTTGCCTCTGAGAAGTCTCCGTTCTCGGCGGCCTCGATGGCATTCTGGGCGATGTAGTTCCGCAGGACGTACTTGGGGTTGTTGGCATGCATGACGCGCGTGCGCTCAGCCTGCCAGGCATCCTTGTCGCTGACGCCCTCCCTGTCCTTCTCCAGCCGGGCTCTGGAATCATCCAAGTTCATCTTTCCAGCAGGTGCCACCCCCCCCACCCCTCCTGCATTTCGTTCCCTGCTTGGGGGGCGTCGTCTGCAGCCACCTCCCAGGGAGAGGGTGACGCGAGCAGTCCGCGCCCGGCCGCCTGGAGCCTCACCCATACTCCTGGAGCCAGTCAGCCCAGCGGCCCCTGTTCTTGCTCAGCAGCTCAGCCGGGCTCAGCTGCTCCAGCCGCGAATGCTGCTCCACGCGTTCTAGCTCCTTAGTCACGTTCGCCCGGGTGCCGATGAGCGCGAAGAGCTGGGGGTTGGACTGTGCCAGCATCAGCATCATCGACAGCTGCCTGTGCGGAGGGGCAGCGTGAGGCGCGTCCCCACCCCGGCCATGGGCTACGTCCTGAGGCCCCTGGGCCCCTGGAAGACGGCCATCGGGCGCGGGGGAGGTGGCACTGGCTTTAGCCGCTCTGCTGTGCTGACTGCCCTGCAACGGGGTGACCCGGCCCGACCAGTGGGGCAGCCGTTCACCCCTACTCCGCAGCAGCCCCTCCCGGTCGCGGGACAGCCGAGGGGCAGTGCCCTGCGGGCGCCTGGGGCGCGTGGGGCACCTGCCCCCCCGGGGAGGGCACTGCTGGCCGCTTCTCCACGGTGGCCACAAGGCCAGGTCCTTCCCCACTTGCAGAGGGGCCTGGGGGTGGGGTGGGGCGGGGACAACACCGACACCCCCTTCCCCGGTCCTACTAGCCTGTCCTCCGTCAGCACTCACCACCCTGTGGCACTAAATTCTCTCAAACCCCAGCGCTTGCCGTGTCTTACTCTGAGTGTGGGCTCAAACACTGTGTACTCTCCCCAGTGGGAGGCAGCGCAGGAAAGCCTGGTCTGGCTGAGACCTGAGGGCCCCGGGGCTCTTCCTGGGCAGACAAGAGAGCCATTCTGGGAAGCTGCTCCCCAGCTGTGCCACTGGCCTCCCCCAGTGGTGACAACATGCTGTCCTTCCCTCTGACCGGTGGGCCTCAGCGCTGCAAACACGGGGGCCCGACCACCCCCTTCCCCAGAAGCCTCAGCCAGCTCCCTCTTCTGTTCCCTGGCGTGCTCTGTTCTCAATGGTCCTCTCCTTCTGGAAGCAAATTCCAAGAAGTGAGACCTGGGTACCCACCGGGGATCCATCTGGGGTCGGAAGGCAAGCTTCAGCTCCTCCAGGGAGGCACACTGTGCGGTCAGCGCGGCCAGGAACTCAGGCAGGCCCAGGGACTCTGGCCCAACTGGGAAGGAGCTCAGCAAGTAGAAGGTGTTTGTGAAGTCGGCCCCTGGAACACGCCGCTGCTCAGGGTGCCAGCAGGCAGAGGCAGGGCCCTGCACCTGCCTCCCACACCACCGTCCACGCTGAGGGCAGATGCCTCGCGACCCCTCCCCTCCAGCCGCCTCAACAGCCCCCATCCACCTGCCACCCAGCTTGGCCACCACTCTTAAGCCCCCGCTCCTTCATCCGTGAATCAGGTAAGTACGGCACAGCCACCGTGGTCAGCCCCTGGCCACCCCCACTGTGGGCACAGTCCTCACTGCCTACTTGAGCTGCAGGGCGTCAAGGACAAGCCCCTGAAACACTTCCAAACAAACAGGGCTCAACACAGAACAGATGCGGGGAGGTCCTTGGCCTGACTTGTTAAAACACAGTCCCTGTAACCCCCGGGAGAACATCCCGGGAAGAGACACAAAAGGGAAACGAGAAGGGGCCAGAACAGAGACACAAAAGCAGTAATGGAGGAGATGAGGGATGAAAAATGGCAGAGGACACAGACCACAAACAGCGAAACGACAGAAGTCCTCAGTGGTAATGACTTAAAAGGATTCATCTCCAAATGAGACTGGCAGCTTGAACTAAAAAAAGTACTTTCAACTTGTCCAGCCTAAAGAGAGAGGACAGAAAAAATACCCCAAGCAGATGGTAACCTGCAGAGCGGGGCCAGCCCTCCCGCTGTCAGCAAGAGACCTGCAAACGACAAGGCCTTTATGTGTCGAACAGCCTGTTCATCAAGAAGATGTAATGGTTATAAACATACAAACCAAACATTCGTAAAATGGAAGGAGAAACAGCACAGTTCCCCGTAGGAGCTGGAGGCTTCAGCGCCCCACTTTTGGATAATGGACGGAACGTCCGCACGACAGACCAGTGAGGACACGGGGAACTCGAACGCCGTCCGGCTGCTCCATCAGACAGACGGACAGCTGTCAAGTGCACACAGGACAGACCACTTGTTCAGCCACAAAGCAAGTCAATATGCTTAAAAAGACTGGCATCTTCTCCAACCACAATGGAATGAAGATCGCAATCACAAACAGAAGGAAAACTGGGAAATCCCCAGATACTGTGAAAATTAACCAATGGGCCCAAAAAGAAATCACAAGGGAAAGCAGAAAATACTGAGAGGCAGGAAAATGTGGAAACACAAATACTGAAATTTATAGGATGCCCAAAAGCAGTGGTCACAGAGAATTTTATGGTGCTAATTACCTACATTAGGAGAGCAGACCTCTTTTATCCCCCCCAAAAAAGAAATTTGCAACTGTGTGGTGATGGAAGTCGACAGTTTTGCAATCTCTACAAACAGCGAATCACGTACCCCTGACACCATTACATACCCGTTAAATCTCAACGGGAAAAAAGCCTCAAACCAGTAACTTAATCTTACACCTAAGGAACTAGAAAGAAAACAAAATAAGACTAAGGCTAGCCGAAAGACAGGAAATAGAGGGTATAGCAGAGATAAACGAAATAGAGAACAAAAAAGAAGCGAAAACCACTGAAACCAAGAGTTATCTGGTTCTTTGAAAAGATCAACAAGATTGACAAACCTTTAGCTACTGCCCCGTAACTAAAATCAGAAATGAAAGTGGGGCGGTGACTACTGGTCACACAGAAACAGGACTGTAAGAGAAGACTGAACAGTTCCACACCGATACGTCAGATATGTAGATGAAATGGACAAATTCTTAGAAACACCGTCTGCCACAGTGGACTCAGAAGAAATAGAAAATCTGAGTAGCCTTGTGACAAGTGAGGAGACTGAATGGGCCATCAGAACCCTCCCAACAAAGACAACGGTAGGACCAGGTAGCTTCACTGGTAAGTTCTACCAAATATCAAAGAATCATCACCAGTCCTTCTCAAACTCTTCCAAAAAACAGGAGGGAACATTTCCTAACTCAGCGTTGCCTGGATATCCAAGCCAAAGACCCCGCAGACCAGCGTCCCGGTAAGGACAGTGGGGGCCTCTGGTGGGGTCCCTCTCGGCTCTCGGCCAGGGAAGGAGGCCCTCACCAGCAACCCGACCACACTGCACCCTGACCTCCGACCCCCAGCCTCCAGAACTGTGAGAAATCAGTGTCTGCTGGGCAAGCTGCCGCTCTGTGGTTTTTTATGGCGGTTCAACTTGACTAAGGACACGAAGTGAGGAGGAGGAGTACGACCATGTGCTCATCTCAGCTGATGCAAAACGGCCAAAACGCTCAAGCTAGGAATAGAAGGAAACTTCCTCGATTTCGTGAAGCCACACGATTATCTGGAAAAGCCACAGCCTGGTGAAAGAGGTAGCGCCCCCTAAGAGCAGGAGCGACAGACGGCCACGCACGTAGCCGCTTCGTTCACCACGGTACTGGAAGCTCCCGCCAGAGCGGTCGGCAGCTCCGTGTCAGATCCGCAGGTCCGCTCTGCCGCGCAGCCCCGAAAGAACTGAAAACGGGCTCCAACAGATGTCTGCACATCTGTCTTCCGGCGCTGTTGTCCACAACAGCCCAAAGGGGAAAACCACCAGTGTGCATCCATCGTTGACGGAAGAGCAAAGTGTGGTCCGTCCACACAGGGGCCTAGAATGCGGACACCTGCGTCACCATCGTGGACCCTGAGGACACTGTCCTCGGCGCTGTCAGCCATCACTGGATGAATCCTGCACGGGCCCATTTCACAGGAGGTCCCTGCAGGAGTCCGATCCAGACAGACGGTAGACTGGGGGCGCCAGGGGCACAGGAGGAGGAGGAAATGACAGGGTGTCCGTGTGGGGAGACAGACGGGGTGAATGTGCTTAGTGCCCCCAAACTGCACACCCCGTGGTAAAATGGTCCATCTTACGTTGTGTCTATTTCCCCGGAACGAAAACGCCGGGCGCTGCTGCAGCAGACCCCCGTCACGCTCACCAGTCAGGTGCATGGTCTCCAGGAGCTTGGCCACCAGCGCCCCGTCCTCGTCCAGCTTGGCGCGCACCAGGCCCAGCTTCCTGCGCATCTTCTGCAGGTAGTGCTGGCGGAACTCCGGGTCGAACTCCTCGGCCAGGATGGTCTCGCCCTGCTCGCGGGGCAGCTCGGGCTCCAGGGCCTCTGCCAGCTTCTGCAGGTTCCACTTGCAAACGTCGGGCTGCTTGCTGTATGCGTAGCGCCCAGTGTTGTCGGAAGCATTGCACACGTGGTCAGGGTCGTACCTGCCACACGGGGCAAGCGGAGCCAGCAAGGGGATGAGGCAGGTCCCGGGGTGCCCAGAGGCTGCGTCCGTGTGGCCACTGCCCTCCCGCCCTGCCTCGCAGGGGCCCCGCTCTGACGGGCGCAGGTCCAGGCCGCAGCCGCTGACTCCCACCCGCTCAGTCGGCCGGGGGGTGGCGCCGCCTCAGCCCACTGCCCCTGGCCGGCCGCGTCCCTCCTTCCTGCTCGCCGCCTGTTCCCGCCCTGGCCCCGTGAGTCCATTCCCAATCCGGGAGTGGAGGGACCCTCTGAAAAGGCCGCTCTGCTCCAAACCTTCCAGGGGATCTCTGCTGCTGCGAAGGGCTGACCAGGCATTTCCAACCAAACATCGAGGACAGCAGGTCCTTCCCCAGCGGTCCGTGCGCCGTGGGCGCCCACATGCTGGCCCCGGGCTGCTCACCTGTCCAGGAAGCCGAAGGGCCCGTAGTCGATGGTGAGCCCCACGATGCTCATGTTGTCTGTGTTGAGCACGCCGTGGCAGAAGCCCACACACTGCCACTCCGCCACCATCCGGGCCGTGCGACGGGTCACCTGCGGCACGACGGGAGCAGGCTGTCCCCTGCCCCCTCCCTCCCTGAGGACAGCTCTGCTCCCAGGGACTCCCTCGGGTTTGCCCTCTCGGCGCACACTCAGCAGCGGGGGCGAACGCGGAAGGACGTCTAAGAAGGGAAAGCACCTGGATGAGTGCACACGTGTAGGCTCTAATTTCCACTTAGGCCATCTGTCTCTTTGATATACTTACTAATTTTGGCTTTTACCCATGAAACCAAAAATATCAGGGAGCCTGGACCATCCCCACGACTCAGGCCCAGGAGGATAACCGTGTGGAAACAGGGAAGTCACCACGTGAGCCGGCAAAACCTGCCCTGGGTCCAGGCTGCTGTGCCCGGGGCCCCGCCGTGACCGTCCGCATCTCCCCCCGAAGCGGAGTCCTTCCCCCCCCCAGTTCTCCTGCCGCGCCTGGTGGGGGCGCACAGGGTTTGTCTCAGGGCCCCCAACCCTCAACGCAGCGTTCCCAGAAGTCAGTCCTGCTCAGAGCCAACGAGGGGGGACAGGCTTTGGGACCGGGGAGCGACTCAGAGAACCTTGTCCCCCCCGCCTGGCAGACCGTGTCTCATCAGCAGGCGGGATGCAGGGAGGGCTGGCGTGCGGCCCCGCCTACCTCCCGGAAGAAGGCAGCATTCCTCTGCACACGGTCATCGGCGTGCGCGGCCTGGATCTCAGGATAAAACGTGCTGATCACATAGTCAAGCATCTGGACTCGGATGTCATTTCTCCCCACACTGGGCCCCTCGCGCCCTGTGTGCTCATCTGCAGACTTAAAAATCTCAAAGGATCCGAACCTGGAAGAAATACCCATGTTTTTAACAGGTTAAACATGGCTATAGCCCCTTGTGAAAAACAGAAGTCTGGCTGCTAGGCCTTGTAGCCTCTGGCGCTAAGAACACCCTGATTAAAACAAAACCAACAAAAACGTAACTGGTCTTGGGGCGCCCGGGTGGCTCAGTTGGTTGGGCGACTGCCTTCGGCTCAGGTCGTGATCCTGGAGTCCCGGGATCGAGTCCCACATCGGGCTCCCTGCTCGGCGGGGGGGGTCTGCTTCTCCCTCTGACCCTCTCCCCTATCGTGCTATCTGTCTCTCATTCTCTCTCTCTCAAATAAATAAATAAATAAAATCTTTAAAAAAAAAAAACAAAACGTAACTGGTCTTTCGGTGATACGGACAGGCCCGTTCTGCCCTTGGTTAGCTACCACGCACGCTGGCTGCGTGTGGGGGGCCCAGGAAGGCATGGCTGCCTCTGGGGACCAGCAGGGCTCTGTGCTCACCCCCGGGTCAAGGAGCACGGCGGTGACCGGCGTCCTGCGGTCAGCTGACAAGCAGGGTCAGCTCTATGACCGAGTGGTCATGTCACCCAGAGGACGTGAGGCGGCGTCGCAACGACTAGCATTACCGCTAGCAGGCCCAGGGTGGCCCCCCAATCCCCCAAGTTATGCTGGTCGAACTGCCAGGAGCGCCGCTCAGGGAAGCAGCCCTGGGTCTCCTGGGGGAGGCGGACGCGACCGCCCTGGCTCCTCCAGCTCCCAGAGGACAAAAGAAAAAGCCAGGCGCTGAGCCTCCGGCACGGCGTGAATGGCCCCGACACACAGGGTCCGCCTGGCTCCACAGGAGGGGGGACCAGAGGGTGTCACAGCTGCTTCCTGACAACTGTGGGTCCGGGCCATCAGATCCGTGTGATGCCAGACAGCACGGTGATATCAGGGAGGGACCAGAAAGGGTGGCAGCGGGTGACCGGGCTGGAGCAAGGGCGGCCACGGCGGATGGGGGCACAGCACGCGTGGAGTCGCCCTTTCTTCACAGTGACGGAACGAGGCCACTTTCTCGGTGACTTTCATGTCCTTCCTGGTCCTAAACTCCAAGTGAACAGCTCTGCACATGCCCCTTCCCAGAGCCCCGCCTCTGGCCCGAGGCCCTGTCCCCCTTCACCCAGGCCAGCTGCGTGCCCGCACCGCGGGCCACCTCTCGGCCACCGCCTCCCTTCTGGGGGCAACAGGGGCCTGAACAGCCAACCACACGCAGGACAGGGCTCCCGGCCCAGGAAATGCCAGGTGCCTTTTGCCCACGGAACCCCCTCCCTCCCTGCAGGTGCCCAGCATCTACTTCGTGGGCCGTCTGGTGCTGCTCGGGACTGGCCGTGGGATGGGTTCCCCACACGTGTCCGGCGGGGCGTTCCCTCCACCAGGCTTGTCATCCGTCTCTGCACATCACAGCCCGAAGGGACCCCAGCATTACCTTAGAAAAGTGGAAGCTATGCGCAGCACAACTGTGCACTTCTCATATTTTGGATTACCATCATAGAACACGTCTCGAATGACTGTGGACTGGGACGTGACGCAGGCCCCGGCCCGCGTGGTGGGGATGCCCAGGTGGAACATTGCTTCGCTGCACAGGAACTCGCGGATGCTCGACCGCAGGACTTTGCGGCCGTCGGCCTGTCTGAAATCAAACACAAGTCGTGCCATCAGGCAGGTGTCCGTTCAACAGGCAGCAAATGGGAGGGCCTGGAAGACAGCATTCTAAGGGCTTTTTATTTATTTATTTTTAAAGATTTTTTATTTATTTATTTGGCAGAGAGAGACACAGCGAGAGAGGGAACACAAGCAGGGGGAGTGGGAGAGGGAGAAGCAGGCTTCCTGCGGAGCAGGGAGCCCGATGCGGGGCTCGATCCCAGGACCCTGGGACCATGACCTGAGCCGAAGGCAGACGCCCAACGACTGAGCCACCCAGGCGCCCCGACAGCTCGTTTCTCTTTTAGTGCTGAACAATGTTCCATTGTCTGGATGTACCACACTTAATGTTAGTTGCTTCCAAGTTCTGGCAGTTATGAATAAAACTGCTACACACGTGTGTGCAGGGTTTTTGTGTGGAGAGAGGTCTTCAAGTCTTTTGGGTAAATAGCAAGGAGCACAACTGCTGGATCATCTGGTAAGAGTATGCTGACTTTTGTTAAGAAACTGCCAAATCGTCCTCTGCACAACTCTGCATGCCTGCCGTCGGTGAGCGCACGTTCCTGCTGCCGCACACCCCCACCGGCATTTGGTGTCAGTGCTCCGGATCTGGGCCATTCTGATACGTGTGCAGCCGGGTCTCACCGTTGTCTGAATTTGCATTTCCCTGAGGACATATGATGTTGAGCACCTTTTCATGTGCTTATTTTCCATCTCTAGCTCTTCTTTGGTGACATGTCTGTTCAAGTCTTTAGCCCATTTTAAGATTTTATTTCTTTGAGAGACAGCGAGCTAGAGAGCACAAGCAGGGGAGAAGCAGCAGGCTGGCCAGGCAGGAAGCCTGACACGGGGCTCGATCCCAGGACCTCAGGATCGTGACCTGATCTTTAACCCATTTTAAAGTCTTTTTGTTTTTGTTTTCTTATAGTCTGAGTTTTAAGAGTTCTTTGTATACTTTGAATAACAGTCCTTTATCAGGCGTGTCTTTTACAAATATTTTCTCCCAATCTGTGGCTTTTCTTTTCATTCTCTTGATACTATCTTTTGCAGAGGAGAAGTTTTAACTTCAATGGAGTCTAGTGTATCAGTGATCTCTTTCGTGGATCTTGCCTTTGGTGTTGTGTCTAAAAAATCACGTCCAAACCCAAGGGCCTCTGGGTTTTCTATTTTATCTTCTAGGAGTTTTATAGTTTTGCATTTTACATTTAGGTCTATGATCCCTTTTGAGTTAATTCTTGTGAAGGGTCTCAGGTCTTTGTCTAGATACATTTTTTGGTGTGTAGATGTCCAGTTGTTCCAGCACCATCTGTTCAAACAACTGTTTTTGCTCCATTATATTGTCTTTGCTCCTTTGTCATAAATGACTACATTTATGGAGGTCTATCCATTGATCTGTTCTTTCACCAACACTGCACTTTCTTGACTGCTATAGTTTTATAGTAAGGCTTGAAGTCAGGTAGTGTCAGTCCTCCAACTTTGCTCTTCTTCAATATTATGTTGGTTATTGTAGGTTTTCTGACTCTCCATATAAACTTTAGAATCACATTATCAGTACCTACAAAATAACCTGCTGAAATTTGATTGGGATTGTATTTTTTTAAAAAGATTTTATTTATTCATTTGAGAAAAGAAAAAGAACACAAGCAGGGGGAAGGGGCAGAGGGAGAAGCAGGCTCCCTGCTGAGCAGGGAGCCCAACTCGGGACTCGATCTCAGGACCCTGAGATCATGACCTGAGCCAAAGGCAAACACTTAACTGACTGAGCCACCCAGGCATCTTGATTGGGATCATACTGAATCTACAAGTCGAACTGGGAAGAACTGACATCCTGACAAGACTGAGTCTTCTCATCCATGGACATGTGATATATCTTTCCATTTATTTAGTCCTTCTTTGATATCTTTTAGCAGTTTTGTAGTTTTCTTCATAAAGGTCTTAGGTACAAATACATATTTTGTTAGATTTATACCTAAGTATTTCATTTTGAGGGGTAATAATGTAAACAGTATTGTTTTTAATTTCAAATTCCAATTGCTCATTGCTCGTACATAGTAAAGTGACTGACTCGTATGGTAATTTTGTATCCTTCAACCTTGCTTATTGGTTCACATTTTTGGTCAGATCTTTGAGATTTTCTACACAGATGTTCATCTGCAAACAAAGACAGTTTTCTTTCTTTCTTTTTTTTTTTTTTAAAGATTTTATTTATTTATTCATGAGAGACAGAGAGAGAGACAGAGGCAGAGGGAGAAGCAGGCTCCCCGTGGAGCGGGGAGCCCAATGCGGGACTCGATCCCAGGACTCTGGGATCATGACCTGAGCTGAAGGCAGACACTTAACCGACTGAGCCACCCAGGCGTCCCGACAGTTTTATTTCTTTCATCTCAATCTGTGTACCTTTAATTTCCTTTTCTCGTCTTATTGCATTAGCTAGGACTTCCAGTATGATGTTGAAAGGCAACGGGGGGGGAAACATCTTTACCTTGTTTCTGATCTCAGTGGGAGGGCTTCCAGGCTCTCATCACGAAGTAGATGTTAGCTGTAGGTTTTCTGGAGATATTCTTTATCAATTTGAGGAAGTTCCCCTCTTCCTAGTTTACTGAGTTTTTACCATGAATGGGAGCTCAGTTTCATCAAATGCTACTACTGTAATATGCTGCATACACTGCGGTGATCGTGGTGCTCAGGGTTCCGCAAGCCCCCACCGTGTGGAGACACATCTAGGTCTCCTGTCTTGCCTTGCCTGAGTATGTCTCATCCCAATGTGACACCTCTGGAAACCAGACCTGGCAGTCACCCCAGGGCCACTGCGTCAGCCTCTGGCCAGTGTGACAGCTGCACTCCACTCACCTCCTTCTACTCCACATGAGAACTGTGACAAGGAAACCTGTCCTCAAATGTCAATCCACCCCTCCCTGGTCCTGGGAATCACCTCTTACCCAGCTAGATTTCATGTTCAGCAGGAAGCCAGCACAGCTCAATTTAATCTTGAATCTGGTAAAAAATGGTCCTGAAAATAAGCAGCCTGTCTTCTTGCCCAAGGCAAGGTTCCCAAAGCAAAAGCCAGAATTGGACAATTACACAGCAAGGATAAAGGGCCTCTCTGCATCCACAGAGCCAATGGGACACACGACAGCAGTCCCGTCTCCAGCACACCCAAGTCTGTTCTCAGCCGAGCTGCTGGGATGGACCCAGCTGAGGACAAGCTCTTCTGTACCTGCCAGGAGAGGCATGTCCTGAAATCTCAACCCCCTCAGCAGGCAGGAGGCACGGGTAAGGAGTCACCTGCCCGCCACCCAAAGCCCACATCTGGGTACCCAGCAGGAGTTGGCCTTAAGCCACACACAGCCACTTTGGATGTTAAGCCTCAAGTCATGCTGAGGCTGGAGACCCCAGGACATGTTGCGGGGTGGGTGCTAACCTGAGTAAAGGTTAAATGATCCCTTTATTTTAAAGAAAAATTTTCTAGCAGACCTCAAGTCTAGAAACATGGAACTTAACACTCAGGTCTTCAAATATATAAAAGATATCCCATAGTAGATTACTCTCACAAAAAGGTTTGTCTTTATAACCGGCAAGAATAAATTACCTAACTGAATATATAAAATTTAAAGATGCTCAAAGAATGAGCAGGCCCCAAGGCGAGAAGCATTTACATATCATTTCAAGGGGCAGGAACTCTCCCATTAGTCACTGGTGCAGACAACTCTTCGCAGGTTGTTTGCGGGGGCTGGCGGTGGTGCTAGGCTGAATTCAGAAGACTTCCAGAGACAGAAAGATTGGGAGACGGGGTGATGAGGAAGAACGAGTTATTCTGGGGGTCAGAGATGGAGCTGCTGGGAGGCAGGCAGGGGGTGCAGGATGTGTTCAGATCCTGGAGGGAGAGGTGGGGAGGGCACAGGGAAGTGGCCAGAGGAGACACATGCCCTCAGGATTTCTTTGAACAGAAAATGACAACTCAGGTGTAACTTTTTTAGCCATTCAACAAGCATTTAACAAATATGGACTAAATGCACCCACTGTTTAGTGGAAAAGAACAGAACAGACGATCAGCACTGTCTGTGTATAAGAAGCAGGACAGCTCTGGGAGCCCCCTGCCAGGTCAGGCTGTGCGGATCCGGACCCAGGTCCTGGCCCACGAGTGCTCAGAAGCCTGTGCCTGGGAGAATGACCATCGGATCTGAGGGGGGTCTTGTCCCTGTCCAGGGCACCGGCCACACGCTGTGCCTCTGTGGGTGGACACACAGATGCTATGCTGGAGAGGACAAATCACCCTGCCTCCCGCGATTACTGGTGGCTAGGCTGGGCAAGAGGTAAACACCAGTGTCACACGCAGAACTGATTCCAAAGTCCTTGTGTTGTTTATGACAACGGGACCGAGCAGCTAGCTGCTAGTGCTGTGGGACTGGGGGGGGGGGG
>NC_058407.1:720953-728165 GCF_002201575.2 Neomonachus schauinslandi
TAAAATGAATTAACAATGACTGGCCCCTCCTCCTCTTCCTCAGGATGGAGAGAGGGTGGGAGAGGCCGAGCGCGGGCCCCCTCGCCCGGCTCGTGGTCGCGGGAGCCGCCCCGGCGAGGAGGGGTCTCCTCGTCCCGCCTCCTGCCGCCTCCACCACTTCCCTGCCCGGAGCCTGGACGCTGCAGTGGGCGCTCGGACGCACGCTGGGGACTGGGCACCCCCCCGGGTTTGGGGCAACGGCCCGCGGACACTGTGGGGCGTCTTTCCCATCCCCCAGCGCCAGGGGCCCCCCACATCACTTCCCGCGCCCCGCTTCCTACTGTGCCCTGCACCGCCTCCCCACCTCACTCACTCCTCCCTTTGCCTCATCCGACAGACACGCTGGGGCCGGACTGTGCCAGCCTCCGGGGTAGGCTCTGGGGTGCGTCTGGCCCGGGCTCCCTGCCACCTTCCTGACCTTCATCCCCTCCATTCCCACGCCCCACGCCCCACCATTCCCGCTGTTGTCCTCCGGAACAGCTGCGCACACACTTCTGTGGGTTTGGTCTCAGGCGCAGAGCGCAGTCACCACCTTCCAGCCCCGCCGCCTGCAAGACCCTCCTGTGGTTCATCATTTTTTCGTTTTCTTTCATGGCTAGTCCCCTTCCCACTATTATGGGATATACATGTGCTATCTTTGTGAAATATTTAGCGTGGTTGCAGTTTTAACTTCATTCAACAATTCCTATGTCTTGGGCACCATATTTACAGGTCCTGAGCCACCAGGGTGAGCCAGTCACGCTCTGCATCTTGCCTTTCTTCACCTTTCTTAAGGGTCACTATGCTTTTAAAGATTCAGGTATGTTTCTGAATGATGCCCACCCCTGGCTTCCAGGGGGTATTACTTGTCTACTACGTACTGAGGCAGTTGGGAGGCCTGCAATTTCCCACCCCTCAGATAATGCAGCGGCTCCCCACATAACCCAGACACCCTCTGCACAACCCAGCTGACCCCCAGAAGACCTACACATTACCCCCACATAACCCAGATACCCACATACAACCTAACTCCCCCAAACCCAGCTGCCCCCAGAGAACTCAGCCACACCCCCATAAACCCAGACCCCCCCCCCCAGATAATCCAGACACTCCCCAGCTGTCCCAGATGCCCCCCCATAATGGCATGGACATCCCTAAGGCCCTTTGGGAACCCCCAGAGTGGTACCACCGGGGGCACCTTCTGGGTTGCTTTCCAGAAAGGCTGGACCACAGTCCCACCATGAAAAAGAGGTTCTGTCCCCATAGTGTTCCCAGCTCTTGGCATCATCTGCTTTCTGGTATCTGCCGTCCTAGGGGCTGCAATGTGGTTTCACTGTTTTCAGTTTGCCCTCTTCTGATGACCGGTGGGTTTACTGCCTGTTCAAGCTTCCGCACATTGAGAGCTCCTGTCTGTGGTTCATTTGCAGGAAGTCTTGGACTTACATCAGCCTGTTAATCTGCTTACGGGCTCCTTCAAGTCCTTCTGCCTGTTGGGTTTGTCCATGGGGTCTGGATAGAAATCCTTAATTTTGATGTAGTCAAGACCATCATTTTTTTTTTTCCCCGCATGGTTTGTGGTTTTGTTTGCAACGTCACAAAGGCATCCTTGTGTCGCTCTAGGAGAAGGACGGTGTATCCTCCACATTCTTCTGTGGCCTGTAAGCAGACACGTTGAAATGGGCTTTGTTTCTGTGTTGGGGTGAATCGGTGATCTGTAATGCGGAGATTTCAGGAGATGACTCTCCGAGAAGATCGCACCCAAGCAAATTCCATAGGTGGTATTACTCATCTAGCAGATACCCTTTTAGCTAGAAGACCATGCATGGAGGTAGAAATGCAGCTTAGTTTTTCTCTGTAAGATGAGGTGTCTTCTCCCAACACTTCGACTAAGTAACATATCCTTTCTTAGACCACCAGGTGTCATCACCACATCTGGAATGGGTTTGTCCTTGTCATGGCTTTGCAGTACACCAAATACGTGGATGGGCAGGTACCCATTTCTTCTTTTTCAATAGTGATTTAGGTATTCATGACCTTTACTTTCCTGCATACATTTTAGAAAGACTGGTCGGGTTTCCTAAAAGGAAATCTAGCTGGAATATTGAGATTGCCTTGAATGTATATTAGCTTGGGGACAACGGAAATCTGTACAATTGTATGTGAAGTTCTCCCTTCCATGAACATAGTATGTTTCATTTATTGAGATCTTCTTTATCCTGTAATAAACCCTCAAATGTTGTTGCATGGGCTTGTTATGTCCTAGACACGTCCTAATTTTCGTTCTTCTGTACACAGCACCACATTTCAGCTGGTTAGTGTGGTGCAGAGGAACACTGCTGGTCTCCATGTGATCATGGAGTTGGCCCGTGGGCACTGGCAGGCTGTGGAGTTGCCTCTCGAGTAGTGGTGCTCAGGACCCCGACGGCCCATGCTCCGTAAGAAAGGCCAGGCCACTGTCTTCCCATCCAACAGAGGTGACACCCTGGCAGAGCTGGGGCTGCACTGTGGACCCTGCATCCTCGCCATCCCCATTGCAGCTGCTGTCTTAAATGCCGTCGTTACTCCCAGAGAGGGGCCTGGGTGGGGCTGGGTGGGGCCAGAGCAGAGTGGTGAGCAGTGGTCTCTGACGACACCCCACAGGGCTCAAACCCTGCAGAGACCTGGAGCCCAGCCCTCTCTCCTTCATTCTCTCCCCAGGAGAACATGCAGAAGGGCTGGAGAATGGGGGCTACCACACTCCTCACAGCTGGCTGGCGTGCCCAGGCTGAACTGGAGGGCTACTCTTTCCAAATCCCGTGTCCAGGGAGGACCACACTGGGGAGCAGCTTGTCCTTTCCTGTGGTCACACATTAGCGTGTGGCTTTTGACACATGAAGAGCTTTTGAAAGACTGAGTGCTGTAGCAAACTTTTTTTTTTTTAAGTAGGCTCCACGCCCAGTGTGGAGCCCAACGTGGGCTTGAATTCATGACCCTGAGATCAAAACCCGAGCTAAGGTCAAGAGTTGGACGCTTACCCACCCGAGCCACCCAGGCGCCTCCCAAGTAATCTCTACACTCAACGTGGGGGTCGAACCCACAACCCCGAGATCAAGAGTCGCCTGCTCCACCGACTGAGCCATCCAGGCGCCCCTGTAGCAAAACTTTTAATCTGCTCTATGTCTGTGAAGACAAAACCAGAAAGAAATGGAATGATGGACCCACATTCCAGCTGTAAGCCATGCTCTCCCATGAAGATGGATGGATAGCTCGTTAGGCGATGCCATTCCAGTTCAGGTTGACTTCCATGTTTACTCATGAAGATCTACAACACACACGTGTCATCCTGATTAAGTACTTACAGTAACTACAAGAACAGCAATCCAGGTGAATTTGTCACTAAGTTCAGTCTCAGGATTTCACAAATCAAAACAAATGGCTGCCTCAGGGCGCCTGGCTGGCTCAGCTGGAGGAGCGTGCAGCTCTTGATCTCGGGGTTGAGTTTGAGCCTCACGTTGGGTGTAGAGATTACTAAAAAAAAAAAATAATAATAATAATCGTAAAAACAAAGAACCGCCTCAATGTATACACATATCTGTCTGGAGAAGAGCAGAGCGGGAGGGAGAAGTGTCAGTTGCAGGAATCAACAACCCCACTCTTTAGTGGCTTAAAAGAGCACAGGGTTATTTTCCAGCCCACACTGATCTCGGGTTGGCTGGGAGCGCTGTCCCCATCTGTCCCCTCACTCTGGGGACGAGAGGCCACCATCCCAGTGGAACAGCTTTGTGTCTCTAGGTCATTTCTGCTCATTCTTCAGGGACCAAAGCTCATGCCTGGTGACACAACTATGGGGTGGGGAAGGCAGCGCAGACCCCATCACGTGCCCCAGAGAACAGGCTGTCTGTGATGTCCTCGACTTTCCACCCGATACGTTTTGCATTGCATCGACTTCTGTGGGCGAAGCTCTAGGGGAAGGAGGAATGAGAGCGTCCAGCCATGAAGGGGCAGCTTGCTCGGTCCTTTCTAAGTGGACCAGGATGTGTGTCAACTTGCAAATGCATTTTGATTCCAGTGGACACACTGAAAAGTCTGCTCTAAGTGTTGTGCTTCAAAATGGTCAATACTTAACGTGCTGGCAACGGACAGTTTGAAAAGACAAAAAGAAAAATGGTAGGTAAGCTAGAACAAGTGACAGTACACAGCTTCCAAGTCTCCTTCAGGGGGTCTCCAAGCACAAAAGTTAAACCCAGTGCAGGCCACACCTGCTTGCAGGAACTCTTAGCTCCGCTTCCCCAGGAGTCCATGCTGGTCTGGGCAGCTTGGCCTCCTATGGATAGCAATCCTTTTGAGGGCAGACCCCCATGCACTTTCATCCTGTGCTTAGCAGAGCCTCCTGCTCGGCCGCTGGAGCTGGCCTCCCACCCACTCTCCTGCCTGCTCCAGGCCCAGCGCGGCTGCACGGGGTGCCTCCTGCCCTTGGCACCCCGGTGCCCCGAGTCCTCTAGAGAATGACCAGCCTGGTCTCCCACCACCCGACACACCTCTGGACCACTGCTGAGGAGTACCTTGGCCTGGGACACCCAGCCCAGCTCTTCACTGCCTGCAGGACCCGACTGCTCTCTCCCTGGCGTTTAGTGCGGACGGTCTCTCCATGATGTGACCCCTGCACCTGCTGCCAGGACACCCAGCCACTCAGGGCCAGGCCGGCTGCGCTGTGCGGGGCTGAGCAGGTGCGGCTGCAGGTGCGCAGACCTTTCTGGGGTGGCGACAGGTCCCTGTGACACAGCGCGGGCGGGAACGAGGGGACAGTGCTGGGACGACGACAGGGAGGCAAGCCTAGCCATTCAGCGAGGGGGAGCAAGGGTGGGACCCGGCATGTGTGCTCTGCCAACAGCCCCCACCCCCAGGCCTTTCTGGGGCCCTCCTGGTCACTGTTTGCTGCCAGAGCAGGCCTGCCCTCCAACTCTACCCTGTTCTGGAGAAGGGGTGGGGACACAGCTGAGGACAAAGGTCATGTGAGGAGAGGGCAGTGGGGTTTCAGCCCGGGGGGGCGGGGGCATGACCCCACTGAGACCCTAGCAGCTGCTGTGTGAGGCTGCTCAGGATGTGGAGCCTGGGGCGGCCGGTGTACGAGGCCAAGGGCAGACATTTCTTGAAGCAGCATGACCAGAATTTTCTCACATCCTGATAGCTTTGTTCTGGGTCCAGCTGCTCCACCACCAGCTGACCCCCAACGCCCAGGTGTGAGGTGTCCAGTCAGGAGAGCCCCGTCCTCAGGGCCACCGGGGCCTCAGTGTCCCCACCTGTACCCAGGAGGATGGCATCTCGTGTTTGCAGCGGTGGGCTGAGGGACAAAGCCCGGCGCCCTGGGGAGCGGGGGTGGGGACAGCCCGTCCCAGGGCGCACTGGGGTCCTAGGGTGTGGGCCCTGTCTGCCTTGTCCCTCCCCAACCATGCCCCATCCTCTGCAGGACCCACAGAAGTCCTCTAGGACTGCACCCAGCTGGGGCTCCGACGAGGCTGATACGTTTGTGGCAGGATGCTGCTCGCCGCTCACGCTCCACGAGGCCTCCCGTTCCCCTGCCTGGTCCATGACACCTGCTGGTGGTGGGGAGGGCACGGGCCCTTGCACAGGCCCAGGGGCCGAGGGCGCCCTCACAGAGAGGATCCCCACCCCGGCCGGCGGGGCCCAGAGCCCAGAGGCACCAGCTTCTCCCGAGGCGGTTGTCGTCTGAAGTTCTCGATAGTTTCACCCCTGATGGCCTTTTGTACCTGAGGTCTGCTGCCCCGTGAGGCCCACGAGCACAGAATACCCACAGACCCACGAAGGGTTCCCAACCCTTCCTTCTGCCAGGCACTGGCTGCTTCTGCAGGGCGGATGTCCCTGAGGCCCAGAGAAGGGGACTGGGTCCCACGCGCCCGCCACTTCCCCTTTTGCCACTTGCTAGCACGAGCAGTGTGGGACAGGAGCCTCTGCGCCTACAGCCCCTTTCTGTGACAGCTCTGGGCAACACTGTGGGGCCAGGTGGGCCACAGGTCAATTACAGGCTGCTGCAGGTCAGCATGTGGGGCAGGGCGGGCGGGGACTGCCCCAGCTGGAGTATCAGGGACAAGTCCCTGGTGTCCGAGGCCCGGTCTCTGCTCCCTCCCTCTGAAGATGGGCTCCTCCACCAAAGACAATGTGGCTCTGGGGCACACACCTAGCCAGTCCATCACTCACACCAGCTCCGTGTCCTCTACGCGCGTGACCACCCCCTCCCAGCCCTCCCACAGCCACCAAGAGGCGCGTGGGCAAGGCAGTTTCTGGTCAAGCTAGCCTATCCTAAACCTTCGTGTTTGCTCCTGGCACATTCAGGAGCACCCAGGGTTCTAGAACCACCACCAGGGAGCAGCTCTCAGGGCACCTTCCCCAGCTCCTGCAGCCAAAGCAGGGAAAAGACACAGACCCCTCCAGAGCGCTCTGCACGGCCAGACCCTGGGAGTGAATAGGGGTCTTCTGCGCGCTGCAGGCATGCGAACCACCCCCACGGGACCCCCTTTGTGTCTGCATACGTTGGGGGACCGGCCCGGGGCCCAGACCCACAGGGCCAGAGGAGGTTCCCCACCTGCCCGCAAAGGGCCGACGCCAAAACGATGCAGGCTCCCCAACTGTGAAAAGGGGTCCCCCAGAGTGGAGGTGAACACCCACGAGAAGCCCAGCCCAGAGCCAGCACTGCTGGGCTCTGGTTGCACAGACTCGAGGACCTGCCGGCCTAGCCAGGGTGGCCGAGCAGGTCCACACCGCCCCTGGCTACAGCTGCTGGCTCTCGTCACGCCTGGTGCCTGGTGCTTCCTCCTGAGAGCAGCCGGCCTCACATCTGGGGCACGGGGAGGGCTCTGCCTGGGCCTCCCACCACCCTAGCGGCCTTCCTGGAGGAAGCAGTCATGTGCCTCAGTAAGGAGCACTGCGGCCACTGTGGGGCCTGTGTCTGGACAGCGGTCTGTTGTCTTCCTCCCGGACCAAGAGCCTCCATGTGGGGGCGCCTGGGTGGCTCAGTCGTTGGGCGTCTGCCTTCGGCTCAGGTCACGGTCCCAGGGTCCTGGGATCGAGCCCCGCATCGGGCTCCCTGCTCAGCGGGAAGCCTGCTTCTCCCTCTCCCATTCCCCCTGCTCGTGTTCCCTCTCTCGCTCTCTTGTCAAATAAATACACAAAACCTTAAAAAAAAAAAAAAAAAAAAAA
>NC_058407.1:728265-802997 GCF_002201575.2 Neomonachus schauinslandi
CCATGCCTCAAGGTCTGCAGCTCGTGGCTGGTGAAGGCGTGCCTGGGCGTCTCCCAACCGCTCGACCTGCCTCCCGCACACACTGCTGGGGCACACCCCCCCCCCCCCCCGCCTCCCTGAGAGGCACAGCCAGAGCGGCACCTTTCCTGGGCACCTGGGTATTCGAGTCCCCAGGCCAGGTGGTGTTCACAGAACAGCCCCCAGCATGTAAGCACTGCCAACCCTTCCTGGAAACCGGTCCCTGAGGACCTGCACAGATGTGCCAGCCTCTTGGCCAGAGGGACAGCACGCCCCCACCAAGCTGCACCAGGGTCCCAGGGGAGCGGGACGCCGACCCCACTTCTGTATGGCCGCCCAACCCCAGGCGTAGCCCCTGTAGAGGCCCTGGGCTTTCCACGGCTGGCACGGGAAGGGAACGCGGGCTCAAGGGCCTGGAGATGCATGGTGAGCCTGCAGGGGTCAGAGGCCACACAAAAGCATCATCACCTCCCAGTATCCAGTGCTTCTCGAGGTGGAAAGCCACACTGGGTGTCCCACGTGAGCATTTATTTCGGTGATGGTTGCAGTAACTGCCCAGCAGCAGGAATGGGCTGGTTTGGAGAACAGAGAGCAGGCTCCATCTGACCCCATGGTCCCCACACTCGTGGCCAAGGCCGGGACACAAGGCAGGCCGCAGGGGCCCCAGCCCAGAGGTGAGAACGGCAGCTCCCTGGGATGTGGTCCCAGGCCTCCTGGCCGTGCCTTACCAACTGGGGCTGGGGACCTGGCTCTGTGGGGTGGGGAGGGACAGGCTGCATGTCTAGTCACAGCTGCAGCTGGGCAAAGGGGAGGGGGCCAGTGAGCTGGGCGCCCCACAGCAGCTCAGGCTCGAGTGCTGGGGACCACCACAGCAAGGCTTGGGGCTGTCGTCCCTTTCAGTGACCCCAAGGGTCGTCCCAGGACTGCACAGGAAGGAGGCGAGTGCGGCAGGCTGCGAGAGGGGCAGGGCTAGAGCGGGAAGACAAGCAGAGCTCACTTCTGCAGGGCCTGCAGCTCGGGAGGTAGATTGCACCCTGTGTAGACACCATTGGTAATGCTGTATTCCAGTAAAGCACCAAAACAGGGATCCTGTTGAAACACCAAGGAGCCAGGCCTCAAACCCCGAGCCATCCGAGCGGCACCCTGTCCCCAAACCCTTCCCTCCTCAGGTGACTCACTCTGACCAGAACATGAGGGTTTCCCAGCACAATCAGCAAGGCTTTGGGTCTGGTGACTGCAACATTGAATCTTTTTGAGTTGGATAAGAAACCCAAAAAATATCTATCATCTTCAAATCTATCTTCATTTGACCGTACCTAAAAAAAACACAAAGATGAATAAAAAAGGAATTTTAAGTTTTTTTGATATAGAAAGAAACTTGGCATTTTAAAAGCATTTAGAAACATCAGACATCAGTATAACTCCGTTTTTGGTTAAAAAAGGAAAAACCCAGCGTTGTGGGGGGAGCCTCACGAGGCCCTCACGTATCTCTGGGTGTAGCGGTCCCTTTATCCTACCTGCACTTCTAACTTATCTGCAGTTAAGTGTGCTGCTCAGTGAAGAGAATTTACGAGTGAAACACGGGGCTTTGAGAGTTACAGCTGGAACCCCTCGGGTGGCAGCTGAGCCGCTGCGGCCCGCGTGCGGGCGCCCGTCTCCCGCTCGGCCCTTCGGTCCCCTTCTCTTTCAACACCCTGTCCCTCTTCTCCAGCATATTTACCACTTCTTCCTGGATCTCTTTATTTTTGTGTCTGAGGCTGAGTATTTTAAGGAGCTCCCACAGTTAGGGCTTGAGATGAGCCCTCCATCCCGCAACTGCTTTTCTGCACCGACGGGCCTCTGCCACTTTCTACTGGAATGTACCACAAACCCGACGAACATCAGTGGCCTCAGACACACTGTCACCCCCACTAAAAACAGGAATACCTACAGTGGAGATGATGATGGCCAAATATTCTTGCCCTTGAAACTCCTCTACTGATCCGACCTTTATGTCCATCAGATCAACATTTCGCAAGAGAATTTTGATTTTTTCCACCTTTGAAGCAGATGAAGGTTAAAGCTTTACAAATTTGACCATTTCTTTATATATTCAAGCATAAGCCAAATATTAACCAATCCTATTTCATCGGAGTTGATTTAGAACGCTTGGGGAAAGGGGGCAGCGTGTGTCGGGAGCAAGGCTTCCCCGTCCTGATGGGCACACAGCAGCGAGGGTGGGGGCACGGGCCTGCTGCTCGGTGGACATGGCCACCTCCATGGGGACAGTGCGGGGACCCTCGGCCGGGCAGAGGCCGGGAAGCAGGTTTTGCACAACCACGGCAGGAAGGCAGGGAGATGTCTCTGTGAAGAGCGAGTGGGAACAGTGAGTCACGGAAACAGGACACTGCGCTGCTTGTCTAGAGACAAGGCTCTCCGAGGGGTGCTGGTAAAAGAAAAACCATTCTGAAATCTTGGAGAAAAGCTCAGCGCAGGGGGAAGCTTCTGTTCCCCCCGGGGGCACGGAGGGTGGCCCCTCACCTGCCGCCAGGTGAACCAGACTGAGAGCTCCAGCAGCTCCCCCCATCCCTCCAGGTCTGAGCACAGGGGGTCTGGGTGTGGGGCCAGCCTGTGGGAGCCCCCCGATGGGCGGGGGCCTGCAGTGGCCGTGGAGGGACTCGGTGCCACGTAAAGGAGCTTGTCTCCAATCTCCTTCCAGACTCTGTGACCAAGGACGCTCAACGGTCCACACCTGCTTCCGGTAGGGCGTGATCACACCGATGTCACTCGCAGACACCTGGCTGGAGATGCCCCTGGCCAGGAGGCAGCAGTAACGCATGACCTGGACAGCTTCGGCCGCATTGAACCACGACGGGCTCCTCCCTTCACGAGCTTCACTGCCCTGAGTTAATTAGGAGACAAGAGAATGGGACATCCATCACAACACTTCATTTCCTCAACAGCCCCCTTGTAAAGGGGACTACGAACAAGGAAGGAGCAGAAGCAGGTGCTGGGAGTACGGCGTGAGTAAGACTGAAAATACCCCGCTCTCCAGCAGGCAGACCGGCTTCAGCTACGGTGAGACCCACCACAACCGCAACAAGAGCCCAGAGGAGAAGGGCTGCTTGGAGGCGGTGTGTGATCTGCTGCAACAGGAGTGGACGGTCAGCAAGGCCTGCGCTGCATGTACAGGAGGGCATGTACAGGAGGGCATGCTAGAAACAGGGAAAGGTGACCAGGGCAGCCAAAGCCTAGGGGGCCAGGGTGAGAGGCATCTGGCCAGCTGTGGTCAGTTCAGCAGGTGGCAAGGACAGCCCTGTCACAGGCCAGGCAGGGGACCACGCACTCAGAGCCCCACTCCCTCCCCACATCTAGGTGTGGGCCTGCTCAGCCAACCAGCACAAAGACATGCAGCAGACCAACAAGCACACGAAGGTGCTCAGAATCACTCATCATCAGGGAGACACAGAGCAAAACTCCCAAGATCCCACCTCACACATGGCTACTATGAAAAAACAAAACAGGTGTTGATGAGGATGTGGAGAAACTGGACCCCCATACACTGCTGATGGGAACGTAAGTTGGTACAATCACCGTGGAAAACAGTGTGGAGGCTCCTCAAAAAATTAATCACAGAAATACGTTCTGACCCAGCAATCCCACTTCTGGGCATATACCCAAAAGCAATGAAAGCAGGTCTCAGAGAGGTACTGTCCAGCTGTACTTAGAGCAGCACCTACTCACAACAGCTAACATGTGGAAGCAACCCCGGTGTCCCCCGCCGGCCGGAGGGACAGACAAAATGTGGCCATCGGCATCGTGGAGTAGTACTCAGCCTGCTGACACCTGCCACGACCCGGGGGAGCCCTGAGGACACTGTGCTGAAACAAGCCAGACCCAGAAGGACAAATCCTGTCTGGTTCCACTTCTAGGAGGCACCTGCAGTGGTCAGACCCAGGGGGACAGAGAGCAAACGGCGGGGCTGGGGAGGGGGCTGTGGGGGAGAGTGGGTGATGGGGACAGTTTCAGTTTGCGGAGATGGAAAAGTTCTAATAATCGGTTGTAAAACAATGTGAATATATTTAACAGTACTGAATTGTACACTTAAAAACGGCTAATGGAGTAAACTTACGTCATACGTATTTTACCACACGCACACACACAAGAGTACCAGATACAGCAATTAGAATGCATTAATTTTGAGGAGTTTTAAAAAAGATTTTATTTATTTGAGAGATAGAGATTGAGAGAGAGAGAGAGAATATAAGCAGGGGGAGGGGGAGAGGGAGAAGCAGGCTTCCCGCGGAGCAGGGAGCCCGATGCGGGGCTCGATCCCAGGACCCTGGGATCATGACCTGAGCCGAAGGTAGACGCCAAACAACTGAGCCACCCAGGCGCCCTTGGCCATACATTTTTAAAAGCAAAGAATTTACAGACCTTAGTTCTTGATCAGAAACTAATAAAATTAGAAATAAAAAAAAAAGAGGTAAACAGCATTCTTGGCCACTTGGAAATTAAGAAAAATACTTCTCTATAACCCTTGGATCAAAAAAGAAAATAAAGTTATGAAAGGAGGATCTCTCAGCAGACATACGTGGAAAGAGAAAGCTACAGGATGGCATCCCCAGTGCCTTCCTAATTAAGAGGATGAGGAGTATGGGAATAAAGTGTCCATCTTGTGGGAATTACAACAAAGAAAACAAATAATGAAGTTAGTAAGGGAGATGCTTAAAGACAAAGCTGAAACTAATGAACAAAACAAAGAAGAGAAAACATAAGTAAGTCCAAAGCTGGCTTTTCTCAATTACACCAGGGGTTGCGTCATCTTTCCCGTGAAGGGCCAGACAGTACCTCAGGCTTTGACAGTGCTGTGCTGTCCTATTCAACTCTACCACAGCAGAAAGAAGTCAGAGATCAGCCACCTGTTCACTGAGGTGCAGGCTTCCAACTCTCCTTCTTTACCAGGACAAGACCACGGCGACCTTGGTGGTCCCTCCTTGGGCCACCCTGGGGCTCAGCCCTGCCCTACAATGTTCATGCGGCGTGTTTTACTGCGCTTCCTCTGCTGGACATGGGGACAGAGCAGCGAGTCAGACAGGGGTCCTTCTAGAGCATCCCCAGGGGAAGGTGTACGTCAAGGCAACACTCCCATGAGGGGGTACTTGCCAGGGAGTGTGTCTGACGTTGCACGCCGGGGACTTGGGAGTGAGTGTGCAAGGGGAGAGCAAGGGCCAGGCCTTGCCAGCAATCCTGAGGCCATTAAACTGGTGATAAAACCCTTCTTGCTCAAATGAAGGGAGTAGACCGTGTTCTCTGCAACCCAGCCCCAGAGGCCTTGTCCCCACTTTATACTCAGGGCATAGAGTGGAGTCTGGGACACAATTGGCCCTTAAAAAATCCTTACTAAATAAATAAATGTTTCTGGACTTTGTTCCATTGACCTATGGGTTTTTTTTTTTGAATCTATAAAAGTATGCTTTTATTTGCTATAGTTTGTAGTATGTTATCTAGCTGGCTTTGCATCTCATTCTTCTACAAACACTTTCTGTACACTTAAAACACATTTGCACATTTATAAGCACTTTCTCATGAAAAAACCCACTGTGACTTCTATGTAGATTGCATTAAACGTATGAATTAATATGGGCAGAACAACACTGGTCTCTGTTCACGCACATCATGTGCCTGTCTCGCTTCGTGCACTCAGGTTAAGCCTTCTGACTCTGCAGCAACGCTGCTCACCTCGCCTTAGGCTGACTCCTAGGTAATGGCAGAGATCGCTGATCCCCTGCTGCAGCTTCTCAGTTGTTTTTCTGATATACAGGGAAGCTTCTGAGGATGGACAGAGCAGGGAGAGAGGGAGGGAGGGAGAACAGACACAAGGCCGGGAGAAGGCACAGCCAACAGGGGCCTGTGCTGAGCGTTCCAAGTTGGGAGCTGCTGGTCTCACCACAGGACCCCCTTGCCTTGAATTCTCCTTTGTCCAAAAGGCAGGCCCTCCACAGCCACACGTGAACATGGCCTCCACCTCCCCATCCACCTCTGAGGGGGCAGGCAAACCCGGAGGCACGAGCCAGCGCTGCTGTCGCTGGGGCTCATGCACCTGAACGCAGACTGCGTGGCGGAAAGGGCAGAGGCCGCCCCAGGGGCACCCAGCACTAGCTCCTCCTGTCCCAGGGCCTGGGTGCAGCCCCAATCCTGGATGAGAACTGGGGTGGTTAACGCAAAAGATGACTCTGGTTCTAACCACCAAATTCCAATACAAACTGATTTTCGGGCACACTTGTCATTTTTTGGGGTACTGAGCATCTAGCGCTTTCCTACTGGGGAACCCCCACCCGGTGAGGCCATGGTGAGTGAGGCGGAGGCTCTCCCCACTCCGTATCCGTTCACTCGACACTTGAGGTGTGAGGCGCCTCCTGGTGGGCATGGGAGCTCCTGGTACCCAGGCTCCCCCAGCTCTGCTCGTCACCCAGCCTCCCACTGTTACACGACATCTTTAATACCCTCCCCGTAAACTCCTTTACGGTGTCACCCTCCGATGCCCACGTGGCTGGCACCCTCTGGAGTCTGTTCTGTATACAGAACAGCTGGGTGGCTGACACAGGCCGGTCTGGCAGGGCACGAGTGCTCTTACCCTTCAGCACCAGCATGGCCATCAGCCCACCAGCGACCCGTTAATGCTTCGCGGACAACTGAACTGAGTGAAACATACACAACGAACACGCATAAACCCACAAACAGCCGCTGGAGCTGAGCCACGTCCTCCCGGACCGCCCTCGGTGCACAACTCACCCTCACGCCGTGAAAGATGAGGGGGAAGCCTTTCTTTGGTAACTTCTCCCAGCCCAGCAGGGAGGTCACCCCCTTGGGGTCTGCGCAGACTTCCAGCTCTCTGTGGTAGAACAGCCTGGACGGCAGCGCCAGCAGAGCTGGGTGCGACCTGTAGTTCTTCACGAGCTTCGTAACCTGCAGGGAGAGGGCTGGTAGCAGGTCCAGGGCCGAGCCGGCACACGCATGCTGTGCTGCTGTCCAGGAGAAAGATGCTGAGCCCCACCTCAGATCACAGCCCCAGGGCTCTCCCTGTGCCCCCTTCTAGGAAGAACTCCTGCACCTCCAACGACTTTCTGAACAAGAGATTTGGTTTCTTAATTGAAATATAACCTACAGTGTTACATGGGTTTCAGGTGTGTGATATAACAATTCAGCAATTCTGCACGTTGCTCAGGATACGTGAACTCTCCATCCCCAGCACTGTTTCCCCCATCCCCCACCCTCCTCCCCTCTGGTGACCATCAGTGTGTTCTCTGTATTTAAGAGCCTGTCTGTCTCTTCACTGTGTTTCTTAAATTCCACATATGGGTGAAATCACACGATATTCGTCTTTAACTATTTCACTTAGCATTATACCCTCTAGATCCATCCATGTCATTGCAAATGGCAAGATTTCACTCTTTTTGATGGCTGAGTAATACTCCATTGTGTATATACCACAGCTTCCTTATCCATTCATTTATCAATGGACACTCAGGTCAGAGCAGCCCTTTCTTGAGAGGATTTAGGACAGGGCCTGTCCCCCTGTCCCCCCTGCTGTGCCCCGCTTTAGAATTCTACTTTACGAGAGAGAGAGAGAGAGAGAGAGAGAGAGAGAGAGAGAGAGAGAGGGAGGGAGGGAGGGAGGGAGGGAGGGAGGGAGAGAGAGAGAATGAGGGGAAGCGAAAGCAAGTGCGTGCACAGTGGGAGAGGGAGAAGCAGGCTTCCTGCGGAGCAGGGAGCCCTATGCGGGGCTCAATCCCAGGACCCTGGGATCATGACCTGAGCCGAAGGCAGACGCTTAACGACTGAGCCACCCAGGTGCCCCTAAACTGTTCCCTTTAAGACCTTGTAAGAAAATACAAATTTCACTAAGAGGGTAAACAGGTGAGCATGACTTAAAAGGATCCCCTACAAGAAAAGTACATGCGATCAGCAGGTCTTGGCTTTTCAGAGCCAGGGAGGGTGCAGGTCTTAGAGAGAGGCCCTGATTTGTAGGTGACCTGTGACCCGGAGCAGATGACAGGGCTGGCTCTGGGTGGACATGCAGCCTCCTCTTGATCATGGGGCTTTGGCTGGGGGACTAAGATGAGGAGTGACTGACTGCCTGAGCTGAGCTGCCTGATGGTGGTCCTGACGGAGCAGGTGATGAACAGGAAGGGCTTACAGCCAGGCGAGGAGGCGGCTGCAAGGACGGCAGGCCACCATGTGCCTCTCTGGGCTCTCCCCCCTCAGCTTCTGCGGGCTGCTTCCACCTCCAGGCCCCGCTCTGCCCTGCAGTCTTGAAGGCACCCTGAAAAGCATCCTCCTACCTTCCTCACCCGTGTCCCCAGCCCCCGGAAAAGGGTCTCTGGCCATGCCATCCCATGGTCAGGGAAAAGGGAGGGCAATGGAGGAGGGCGAGTCTGTGGCCATGGACTGGGCCGAGGGCAGGCCGGGTGCTGCCCGGGAGGCGGCAGCTGCTTGTGCTTGGAGGGACTTAGCAGCCAGGCTCTCAGCAGGTTGAGCAAAGGACACTGCTCTGTGTCCAGACTGCCCTGGGCCTCCCTGACGGTACCACGGGGCCCCAGCAGGATCAGTCCAGGCCCAGGAAGGGCTGCTCCTAGCCCCGGAGTCACTGCTGCAGGCACACTGTCTGCTGGATGTCGGAGAGCGAATCCTCTCACTCTACAGCGGGATGAGAGCCACACGTGTCCCTGTTCCAGCCCGAACCTACCCTTTGTCCATCCTGTGTCCCTGTCAGTTTGATAAATCCTCCTGACCATGGCCCTGAATCCAGCCTTGGCTGTCTCAGGGCCACCTGGATGGGTCACCTCTGAAGAGCTGGCGCGGGCAGAATCCCACAGGCTGGAATTGAGGTCTTGGTGCCCAGGGAGGGAGCTCTGTCCCACTCCCCCATCTGTAGGCCCTGGGGGCCCGTTGCATTCTCCAGGGAGCTCCAGGTTACCCTTCCCCTTAGACAGATGCTTCCTGCTCTGCAGGTTGGAAAATGCTGAGGCTCTACAGTCTGACTCGCCTTTCTTGCCCCGCTCCCCGCCGCTGCCGCCCCCACCCCCTTGTCGTTTGGCTCAAGACTTCCTGACCCAACCCCCCCCTTTTTGTGACTTCCCCGTCCTTGGGCACAACCACGGCCTCTAGAAAGGCACCGTCCGTGCATCCATCCACCGTCGCTGCCCTACTTGCCCTGGTCCAGCACAGATGGGAGGGGAGGCTCCTGGGCAACTCAGGTGGTAGGGCAGCTGCTGGGAGGGGAGGCGGCCTGCTGGCATCCATGTGCTTTGCACAATGCCTGGCGGTCCCTGCAGCGGTGAGGGCTGCAGCTGGGGCCCAACAGCGAGGCCGACGCATGCTCGGTGTCTCCCCGCCGGCCACCAGGGTGCCCTAACCGCCACTGGGCTCCTCACGGACGCCAGGGATGAAACACATTTCCTCTAGCCCAGGGATTTTAATGCCCACCACCCTGACTGGACTGCACTGTCCCTGACAGAACTCTTCCCCCGCAAGATGCATTCGGACTGCCCAGCTCCTGAGAACAACGGGTTTGCTGAGGAGAAAGTGCTCCGGAGCCAGCTCCTCCGAACCCGTGGGCAGGCTCAAAGCTCTGTGTTTCAACAGAAGACGTGAACGTCAGGCAAACAGACGGAGAGGGGGCTGCTCGGATGGTCTTCCTTGGGGGCACGGGGGCTGGCTGTGTGCCGGGCTGCACGTTTCACTCTGCACTCACTGGCTCACAGCCCTGGCCTTTACATGAACCCACGAAGCCTTGTCTCAGCTTGGCTGCAGGCAGCCATTGGCGCCTGGGCTGTGAGGCCACGGGGGCTAAGGGCACATACCCCGGACCCACAGCCAGCTGCGGGACCTTGTGGAGGGCTGCGGTGACGTCACCAGTGCAGGGAGCAAGAACCACCTATGTTCTGCCTCCGACTGGCCCGGGGTGTCATTCAGTACAAGGCGCCCTCCCTTGTTCCCGGGGGGAGGACACGGTAGGCCCCAGGACTTTTCTGCTACCTGATGGCAGCCAACGTCAACTCAGTTGTTACAGCGTGTCCAATCTCCAAGATGCTAACCAAAACCCCAAACTCAATTTGGCATCTCAGCTTCTCGCTCCCTCAAGCCAGGCCTTCCGTCAGCCTATAGGGTGCCAGAAGAGAGCCCTGCCCCCAGACACTTGCTGTAGCTTCAAGGGCCTCTGGGGAGAAAGAAGGTGCAGTGTACTCAGGCCAAGGCAGCTCTGCCATCCGACCCTGGCTGGAGGCCTCCCCTTCCTCCAGCTGCCTGTCAGCCTTGGGGACATGAATGCTGGGGACACGGAGGTGTCTCCCACAGGCATGGGGCTCTCTGCTGCCCAGTCTGGGCCATGGTCCTCAGTACCTCCCGAAGGTCCAGTGCTCCCCAGCACCCCCACCCCCCACATGCTCTCCTGCCTTCTCTATTCTCCAGCGGGTAAAAGCCCTGACGACCAACAGCCTGGCATGGGTCTCAAGCCATTTCCAGGAAAATCTGCGCAGCATCACTGCATCTCGTTTCTGCTCACTGTTAAAGTTTAGAAGGAACTGTCCTTGTTTTCATGCCGTAGGCATTCAGAGAACACGCTACTTGGCTCATCTTAAGGAGCGATCCCAGCAACCCAAGGTTCCCGAGCTCCAGTGTGCTGGGAGGCGGGGCGGTGGGCTAAACTGCAGACTGCAAGGCCCATCCCTCAAAGCGGTCCCAGTTGGGCTGAGGAGGGAATCTGCAGGTTAACCAGCAGACTAGCTCCACAGGGGGACACGTGGCCTTGTCTTTCAGATGACAAGTTACAGGGCTCTTTCCCATTTTCCCACGTTAATCCAGACTTCACTCATACTGTGTTTGGCCCCACAGAACCTCCACCGTCAGCCTTGGATGGGACGCCTGGGACCGTGGATCCCTCTGGGGCCGTGAAGCGCCCGTCTGAGTGGCTGGGACAGGCGTGCTGGCCAAAGTCCCCTCTGAGACGGGAGGGGGACTGTGAGCTGTCGGCCTCCTCCGCTCCCCGGGGTGCGGCTCAGTGCACGCATGGAGCGGAGCCCGCTGCGACAGGGACCGCGGTGGGACCCCGCGAGGAGCCAGGGGCCACGAGGAGTCTGTGCTTACCAACAAGGGGTTGTAGGCACCACAAGCACCAAAAGCGTCTTCGTCCCTCAGATACGCTGGCCGGGACATCAGTCTTTCCAACATAGACACATTCAGCCCATAGGCCATGGCGAGTCTGGACTTAATGACAGGTCCGAGCTGCATGGGGTCTCCGGCAAGGACAATCTGTGGCACACAGACGGGCAGCCCCACTAGAACAGTCACCCACACTCACCACCACAGCCCAGGGAGGCTCAGGAAACAGGTGTGGGGGCACCGTTGCATGCAACGGCCTGGCCTCCCGCCCTCTGATGGCCAACCGAGGCTCCCTGAGTATAAGCTGGGAGGCAGCGGGCCCCCACAATCACCTGGGCTGCAGAAGACGAGGTGCCGGCATGGCTGCCTGAGTGAGGGGGCAGAGACTCAGACAAGAGCAGTGGGGGATGTGAAGGAACAAACTGGCTGGACAGCCTCTGCCCTGGTCTTCTGGAAGTACTCTGCCCTTCCTCCTGGACACTGCCCTTTTCCCACCCACCCGGTCACCCCCCGGCCCATGCAGCAGCTAAACTACGTCTGCTCCCTGCTCTGTCTCTGTGCAGCCCCTGCACCTGACAATCGAGATGGGAGGAGGCAGGTGTCTGGGGGACCAGGAGAAGCTGGAAAGGTCCCTTCTCGGGTGAGTATATACAGGGGCAGAGAGCAGGCTAACAGGTCGGTCCCAGGGTGAGTACTGGAGGAGGCAGCAGGTGTGAGCAAGAAAAGAGCCAAAGCATCAGCCTCGGCTAACTGGGCTGAGCACCGAGGGGCAGTGGAAGGGGGCAGAGTGGTCAGGTCCTGGGCAGCGAGCCAGGGCAATGCCTGGATGTCCCCGCCCTGCCGCACAGCTCTTAGTGCTGTTTTAGAAGCGAATCCAAAGACAGAGCAACCCTTTCTTCCCTGTGCACAAGCAATGAAGTATGTGGCCAAACACAAGGCCCCCGCCTCACAGAGCCTCAGGGTCCTTGGCACCGCACCTGAGCCTGTCACCCTGGGCTTGTCCTGTGCAGAGACTGAGGTCGGGCGTCCAGAGCACCCACCAGTGCAGGAAAAATGGGAGGAGACCACATAGCAAACAGGCCTTACCTGGCCGTTGGCATCTGAAACCAGCCCCAGTGGAATAAGGCATTCCGGCTCACTCGCCTGTCCTGCTTCGTCCACAAACACGTGTGTAAAATGTCCGACTCTAGACCAAAGATGTTCTCCATGGTCATTTCTGTCCAAGTGTCTTGGCAAGCAACAGCCAACACACACTGCATGGCCACTTCTGCAGCCGCACCTGGCGGGCTGGCCCAGGAAGGTGGGGCTCACCTGGTCTGGACCAACCCCAGGCCACCAGCGCCTGGGGCTCTGTACACGTCTGTGTTTAAGTGGATCCAGAGGCAAACAGGATGAGGGGTGGGAATGAGCAAACTATGAGACTCACATCAGAGCAGATGCTCCTCACACCTGTTTGAGGCCCGGCTGGAACACAGCTCCACTGCCCACAAACCAAGTGATCCTGGGCAGGCGGCACTGCCTCTGTGCCTCAGTTTCCCCAACATGGCAGATGTGAGAACAGGGTGAGCTGGTCAAGCTGAGCGACGCCCCCACATGGCGGTTGCTACCCTCCCTGACTTGTGCTCTCCAGCATGCTCTGAGCTAGGACGATACCCCAGTGCTCCAGACCCCCGGGGGTCCAGGGGAGAGTGCTGAGCATGTGCTCTGGGCCCTGGGCAGCCCCTGCCCCACTGGAAGCCCAGAGAAAAGATCTGCCGCAGGGACACCGTGCTGGAAGCCCCAGAACTGCTGGTGACAGGACAAACTCTGGACTGAGCCCGACAGGGACCCCGTCAGAGCCCGCTGGTGTGCAGTGAAGCAGCTCTGGGTCCCCACCTTTTGTCTTTCCATCGGGAGTCAGGTTACAACCCTACCACGACACCCCAAGATCCCTCCGTATGGAAGATGAGGAAATCGCATGCTTCCATCTTCCCTTCCTACCTCATGTCCCAATTCCTGCTGAAGAAACTCCACACTATGTATCTTTCTCAGAATATAAGCGCTTCTCAATTTTTAATAAGTCAGTTATTTAGTTATTTTCATGAGTCCACACTGTTCCGTGTTTACACCTTCTCAGCTTTGTGCAGCCCCAGCTGCCCGTCGGCCTCCCAGCTGCTGCTGTGGGCTCCTTCCTCATCCTCTGGGGTCTTCCCTCCCCCCAGCCCATGTTCTCGTATCGTGCCCCACATGGAAGCTCCATGAGGACAGACGCTATTTCTGTGGGGCCCAGCACCCCGAGCTGTGCCCAGTGCCTACCTCACTCCTATCTGGTAAAACAGCCCTGCACTGCTGCACGTCGTGATGATGATCCTGAAGCGCGAGGCCTTCCATATATCTTCCCCATCTTTGCAGTACCGCTTGATGGCGTCAGTGACTGTCTGGAGGGAGGATGGGGCCAGCTTACTTCTCAAAACATCGTTTCTTTAAATCGGACACAGTCACAAAGCTGAAAAGCATTCTAAAAGATAACGTCCTACTCCCACGTCTTAGTTATGACTAAGTAATGACTTAAGACTGTTTTCTTGAACTAGAATATTCTACATTTTCCTGTCAACTTCATCCATGTTCTGCAGACTCTACAGCCGTGACCAGAACACAAAATCCTGCAGATCCGTCCCCCAGACAACTGTATACATTTCCTGGATTCAGTTTCTTTTGTTAACCAAACCAAGAACTTCTAATTCTCCTAAAGAGGTATTTATAGATAAATCAATAAAACAGAACCCAGAAGGAACACCACATTTCGGTGTAAATAGGCGAGGAGCGCCAGGATTTAATAAAGCGGAATGCCAGGGGAGCCTGGGTGGCTCAGCCAGCTAGGCCTCCGACTCCTGATTTCGGCTCGGGTCATGATCTCAGGGTTCTGAGATCGAGCCCCGCATCGGGCTCAGCACCGGGCACGGAGTCTGCTTCCAATTCTCTCCCTCCCTCTGCCCTTCCCCTGCTCTGACAAAAAACCGCTGAGAACGCCCGTCTCACAGAGGAAGGAGAATGTAGTTAAAGCTAGGCGGGGGTGGGCAGGACTTTTCTATCCCAGCTGGCTGTTGACGGCTCACCTCCTCAAACCTGCAGGTGGCGTTTACACGGACCATGGCGCCGGGCCGCAGCACCTGGCTCTCATGCAGCCGCAGACACACGAGGTCGGCCGCACTGTTGGAGGGCGCACAGACCAATATCCGACTGTCCGGCAAAGCGTAGTACACCTTCAACCAGGACAGAGGACACACGGGGATAAATGTCAACCTGTCAAGTGCTCGCGCTCACCATGCGGGCGTGGACACGTGGGCTCACGCCCGCCCCTTCTGTGCCTGAGGCCTGGCCACTGACACATGCAGGGATGGTTCTGCCCCTCACGTGCACGTGCCAACAAGACACGAGAGGGGGTGAGAGTTCTCTGTTCTCCAGGACCCTGACCTACTCCCCCAAACCTCCAGGACCCTGACCTACCGCCCCCCAGACCTCCAGGACCCTGACCTACCTCCCCAGACCTCCAGGACCCTGACCTACCCCCACCAGACCTCCAGGACCCTGACCTACCCCCCACCCCCCAAGACAGAGGCAGCGTCATATTGGTTATGTGCGTGGCTCGCAGGATCATGCCAGTGGGCACTCAGCACGTGGTTGCTAATCTGAATCCTGAACAACACAAATGGTACACACTAGCTCTATTAGGGCCATTCTAAAGATGGAGACACCAGAAACTTCTGCAGAATGGTGGCTTAGCTACTGTAAAGGGAACTTCTTTTCTGCAACAAAATTTCACGTGATCGAATGGTCAACTGTTCTTTTTCTTTTTAAAGATTTTATTTTTAAGTTATCTCTACAACCAATGTGGGGCTCGAACCCCCAACCCTGAGATCAAGAACCGTGTGTTCCACCAACTGAGCAGTCAGGTGCTCCACGATGGTCGACCAGACTAAGAACAAACAGTCATTTCTAAACCTATGAAATAAGCTTTGAAAATCCTACATATTCCCATAAACAATGTAAAACAAACTTGGCTAAACATGAAATAACTGGGATTTTTTTTTAAGCTCATTCCCACTTCCTGCCGACATGAGCGTGGCACATGGCCGACGCCACTGGGTAGCCGAGCCACTCACTTCCTGTGGTTACCTGTAAGACAGCCTCTATAATGGTCACTGTCTTCCCGGTTCCAGGAGGTCCGAAGAGAATATACGGGAGCGGGCGGCAGTCGCCACTCAGGATTCTTCTAACCGCTAACTTCTGGTTTTCGTTGAGCAAGGGATTGAAAAATTCCTTCTCTCTCACCTTGGGGATCTGAACTTCGTTTACTGTATTCAAAGTGAGAACCGGCGTCAGGCAGAGGTCACCTTGGCACGGCAGGAACACAGGTCAGCACAGGCCACCAGGACGGCCACGACCCAGCCGGTCAGGAGCCCGCTGCTGAGCTACGCTTTCCAATAACCTCCACTTCGTTGGGCAGGGTCGGGGAAGTTAACTTCGCTCTCTGAGAGCAAAAATGCAGGTCATTGAGTTTACTGTTCCCCCTCATAGGTGGAGCATCACCTAACCTAGACGGCAGAGACGGGGTCTGAAAAAGGCCAACAGGAATAGCCTGTGGTCACGTTAAAGCACCGAGCATGAAACCTCACGTCTCCACTCCGTCTCCAGTCGGGACAAGAGTATCCATCTCTCTGGCTGCAACCACACCACACACACGTCCCGACCTGTCTCCCTTGGGCAGAAGGGAGCTTCTCAAGGGGCCTATTTTCCAGGCAAGGGTTCCCGAGGTTGCCCTGGCAGCCCCTCACCATACGCACCCAGATTAGTTGACTTTTCAGCAAAGGTCGCCGGCCCCGGCGTGTCCCGGGCACCAGCCCGCCTCTCCTTGGCTGCGTGCTTAGTGTGGTCCTTCATGGCTTTCCTATTCTAGAAATAATCATGCAGAAAAATGGCCTTAAAAAAAAGCTTTGAATTTACACAGGTTTAAAGAGTGAACATAAACACCTGCCAATGTTCTACATGTTTTATTTAATAGCTCTTTGAACGCGCTGCAGGTCATATGTTTCAAAACACAGTAAAAATACAGAACATCTGACAAAAAAGTTGCTAAAAAGGTTTGCTTCTTTTTTGAATTCCCTTACAAAAATAAACGCGAATGAACTAAATTCTGTGTAGTGATGTCAGATCAAAGGGTGACATTTATCTGACGAGGCGTCTTTTCTCTTCCTGCATCCTTCTCCTGCTCACCTACAAAGGGAAACCCGCAGTGGCTGAAGGCAAATCCTGGTCCCTTGCTCCCCTGGAGCCCCTCAGGCAAACCCCTTCCTCCGCAGCGGGAGCGAGCCCAGCCAGCTCTGGGGGGACCGTCACGTGCCTCAGGTGCTGCCACGGGCTGGCAGAGCTTCCTGGTCAACTGCGCTCCGCATCCTGCCCAAGAACCGGTTCTGTGGGTGTTTAAACAAACTCAATCTGTCCTGGACCGAGGAAACTGGTTTCCAAGTTTCCCCTATTACAAACAATGCTGTAATAAACAGCTCTGCACATTTATCTCTGTGCAAATCACAGGATTACTTTTTTTTTTTTAAGATCTACTTGGCTTTATTCAACAATTCATCAGTCTAACACGATTACTTCCACAGGACAAATTCTAGAAGTAAAATTGTTACTAAAAGTTTCACATTAAAAATAGTATACGTATTACCAAAACTTAGTCCAGAAGGTCACAGCTATTTCCCTTCCCGCGATCAGGAGTGTTCAAGAGTATCACTGACACACAATAACGTGTGCACAAGTAAAGTGCACAACTCGACAAGTTGTGACACATGGACACATGGGACGAACGGAACACCTGCGGAGCCCACAGGATGCCTCCCTGTAATGCACCCCCGCTGCCAAGAGCATGGTTACATTTTCTAGAATGCTTCATACATGGAAGTCTAGGTTATGCACTTTTTGTCTGACATCTTTCCACCGTGTAAGCAACTGCTGTGAGGCCCACCTTCGCTGCCCCGTGCCATCGACAGCTCACCGTTGTCACCGCTGAGTACGGTTCCACCGGAGCAGCACACTGCCCTCCCTCCCTCCACCCCCAGGTGGACGGCCACCGGGCTGTGTCCAGTGCTGGCCATTGCTGAGAGCGCAGCTGTGAACGTCTCTGCACCAGCCCTCGTGTGGACAGACGTGGGCTTTCTCGTCTCTGGGGCCAACGCCAGGAGGGAAGCGGCTGGACTGTATGGCCGGTGTGGGTCGAGCTTTCCTAAGGAATTCTTCTCAAAAGCAGCCTGTACGAGGCTCCAGTTGTCGCACATGCTCATGACCCTCAGTCTGGTCAGTCCTCTTCATTTAATTTCGGTCACTCTGACACGTGTGAGAGCGGCAGCTCACTGTGGCACTGTTTCCCTAATGACTAATGCCGGACGTCTTTTCAGGGACTTACTTACCGTCTGTATACACAGTCCCTGATGATGGTTTGTCTTACGGTGGTGCGAAAGCGCTACGCATTCTGCAGAAACTGTACTTGGAATTTTGAATTTGGATCTTTTCCCTGGGCTAGCAGTATGTGGTACCATGCTCTTGTGATGCTGGGCAGCGGCCACAGTCCCCAGTCAGCCCGCGATCATGCGATCACCAGCCGATACCCTGACAGCCATGCTGTTTCTCTTTGAGGACAGTAGGCCGTACCTTACACGAGGTATTCGGCACTTGATCATAAACAGGCTCTGCACTAGCTGATTTTGCCCCACTGTTCTGAGCATGTTTGAGGTTAGCGGCGCTAAGTCGTGGTGACTGGTAGGTTAGGTGTATTAGATCCATTTTCAACTGATGGTATTTTCAACTTATGCCGGGTTCACCGTAAGCCAAGGAAGATCTGTATATTCTTTGGTAAAGTATATATAATTTACTTCTGTTTATGTCTTTGGTTCAGTGTTGAGTCTCATGCTCCAGCGATGAGCTGGCTTTTCATTGTCTTAACCATGTCTTTTGAACAGCAAAATATTTAATTTCATTGCAGTCCAGATTTATCAATTTTTTCTTTATAGATCACATTTTTGGCATCACATCTAAAAACTCTGCCTTACCTAAAGATATTAAGATTTTCTCTTGGGGTGCCTGAGTGGCTCAGTCGGTTAACTGTCCAACTCTTGGTTCAGCCCAAGTCATGATCTCAGGGTTGTGGGATTGAGCCCCGCACTGGGCTCTGTGCAGGGGCGTGGAGCCTGCATAAGGTTCTATCGCCCCCCACCCCGCTTGCACTCTCTCAAAAATGAAAGGGTTTTTTAATGTTTCCTAGAAATTTTAGTTTCAGGCTTTATATTTAGGGCTACGATGCATTTTGAATTAATCTCTGTGAAGGCAGTGAGGTACAGATCCAGGCGCACACCCCTGGATACAGACACCCCATGTCCTTGTGCCTTTCGCTAAGGACACTCTCCTTTCCCCACTCTGACTGCCTTTGCACCTTTGTAGAAAGTCAGTTGTCCAAACTCCCGTGGTTCTGTTTTTAGGCTATTTCATTCCACTTGTACATGTTTATCTCGATGACAGTGCCACACCGTCTTGATTATTGTAACGTTGTGAAAAGTTGCAAGTGAGGTAGTGTGAGTTCTCTGAGTTTCTTGTTCTTTTTCAAAGTTGTTTTGAAAATTCTAGGCCTTTTGCATTTCCACATAAATTTTGAAATTGGCTGGTCAATTTCTACAAAAACGTCTGCTAAGATTCGACTGGACCAGCACTGAGTTTATAGACTGGGTTTGGTCTTCTGACACACCAGCAGTTTCTCTCATCAGTGTCGTGAGGTCTCTAGTGTAGTCTTGTGCATCTTCTGTCAAATTTGTCCCTAATGTTTGGAACATTTGGATGCTACTTTATATGGTATTCTAAATGCAATTCTGGGTGTTTGTGCTAGCCTATATAGAATTTACTTCTGTATTCTGTAAGCTTGTTAATCTATTAGTTCCAATGGCTTCTTTTTAGAGTCTGTCAGATTATTTATACATGAACACAGGTGCCTCTTATTTTTCTTGCTGAGTTGCTCATCTACAACCTTCTGTACAGTGGTGAAAGTAAGTGGCAGGACTGGAAGTGCCCTGACTTTCATGGGAAAAGTGCATTTTGTCACTCACCGTGTAGGTTTTTTTGTAGGTGAAGGCAGTTCCCTTCCGTTTCTAGTTTGCTGAACTTTTTGATCAGGAATGGATATTGGATTTTGTCAGATGCTTTTTCCGTGTCTATGGAGATTCGGTTTGTTAACATGATGAGTATCACCGACTGCGATTTTGGAATGTTAAACCAGCCTCTCATTCCTAGGATGAACCCTTCCTGGTCTCTCTCATATATATACCTATACATACATACATATAGGAGTTCTCTAGAAAAACGATCAATAGGATGGATGTATATATAGGTAAAAAGAGATTTATTGTAAGATATTGGCTTATGTGACTACAGAGGCTGAGAAGTGTGAGGTCCACCACTGGCAAGCTGGACACAGAGGGCAGGAAGAGACTGACGGTTCCACTCAGGAGAGTCGGGCAGGAGGAATCCCTGTGAACCTCTCTGTTCAGGTCTCACGGGAGGGATGCCCCCTGCCCCAACCAGGGCACCCACGCACATGCCAATCTCACCCAGAAACAAGATTTAACCAGGTGTCCCACAGAAGCCCAGGGCCCAGGCCAGCCAGCACATCCCACTGACCACCCACCCCGGCTTCTTTCCCATTTGCAGAGTCTATAGTGAGGTCACGTCTCTCTCTCCTCCTGGATTCTGGGAGTTTGTGTCTTCACACTTTCCCCTCATCAGTCTTGTTTGAAGTTTAACAATTTCATTGATCTCTGAGAACCAGCTTTTGGGTTCATGGATCCCTCTATTGTTCTTCTGTTTTCTATATTACTGATTTCTCTGCCAATGTTTCATTATTTTCTTTCCTTTGCTTAGCTCATATTTCATTTGTTCTTATTTTTCTAGTTTCTAAGGAAGAGGCTGAGGTCACAGAGTTGAAACCTTTATCCTTCTTTAGTTCAGGCATTCAGGGTTATGAACTCCCCCTGAAGATCCCCCTGAAGAGCCCTCTAGCAGCAGCTTACGGTTTCTGGTATGCTGCAGTGTCACGTTCATTTTGGTAGAAACACTCTAATCTCTCTATTGATTTCTTCTGTGATCTGTGGGTTACATATAAGTGTGCCTTCGGTTTCTCAATATTTGGGGATTTTCCAGAGACCTTCCTGCAATTGATTTCTAACTTGATTCTACGTGGTTAGAGAATGTATTTTGTATGACTTTAATCCTTTCAAATTTGAGACTTGTTTTATGGCCCCAAATAAGGTCTACAGTGGTGAATGTTCTGTGTGCACTTCTACACCAAGTGCATGCATCCAGCTCTTTCTGCACGGTGTGCTCTACGAACACCCCTTAGATCACAGTGGCTGACAGGTCACTCTGCTGTGCCCATCTTCTGCCTTTTTTTTTTTTTTTTTTTTTTTTAAAGATTTTTACTTATTTATTTGACAGAGAGAGACACAGCGAGAGAGGGAACACAAGCAGGGGGAATGGGAGAGGGAGAGGCAGGCCTCCCGCGGAACAGGGAGCCCGATGTGGGACTCGATCCCAGGACCCTGGGATCATGACCTGAGCCGAAGGCAGACGCTTAACGACTGAGCCACCCAGGCGCCCCATCTTCTGCCTTTCTTTTCCGTCGTTAACAGAGGGAAGAGTGCCGACATCGCTGACAGGCATGGGGAATTTGTCTGGTTCTCTCCGCAGCTTTATCAGTTTCCGTTTCATGTGTTTTGAGGCTGTTTCTAGGTGCGTATGTGTCTAGGACTGTTATGCATTCCTGATGATGATCTTCTCTGTTACTATGACACCACCTTTATCCTGATTACCTGTGCTCTGAAACCTACTCTGACACCAACACAGCTACTCCATCTTCCTTGTGATTGTATCTTTTCACATCTTTTACTTTTGACATATTTGTGTCTTTATATTTAAAACGTGTTTCTTAGAGGCAGCATATAGTTGGGTCTTTCCTTTTCATCCAGTGTGACCATCTCTCTGTGTTTAGACCCACACGCGCAATGTGACCACTGATACACTTAGACTGAACGCTCTCACCTTGCTACTTGTCTTACTCCAGTTACACAAGCAGAGCCAGAGACGCCAATACCCCGTCGACATAAATCACTGGACAAGGGGGCAGGAAGTCAGTCAGGTCAGGGCACAGCTGTCCGTGTGTCCCTCTTTTTCTGCTGACTTTTGAACAAATTATTTTTGTGATTCCCTTTTACCTCCTTTGTTGGTCTAGCTCTTTATATTGTTATTTTAGTAGTTGCTCTAGGGTTTAGAGTGTATATCTTTAATTGATCACAGTTTCTTTCAAGTGGATTATAATAATCTGGTGTAAGAAATAAAACTCTCTTCTCCTATCCCTGGTGCTATTATGCATATTTTAGATCTACGTGTTACAAACTCTGTAATATATTGTTACTATTTCAGTTTTAAAAGTCAATTATCTTTTAAAGTTATGAAGTTTTATCATGGTTAAGAAGATTTCACTTCAGGGGCGCCTGGGGGGCTCGGTCGGTGGGCGTCTGCCCTCGGCTCAGGTCCCGGGATCGAGCCCCGCGTCGGGCTCCCTGCTCGGCGGGAGGCCTGCCTCTCCCTCCCCCGCCCCCCCGCTTGTGTTCCCTCGCTCGCTGTCTCTGTCAAGTAAATAAAACCTTAAAACAAAGAAGATTTCACTTCAGATCTACCCTCTTAGCATGCTACTCTTCTGATTCCAGGAGTCTGAGTTTTTTAGAGATCTCATATGAAAGGGACCGAGCAGGATGTGTCCTTCCTCCAGGTCCACCCAGATTATCACAGTTCACAGGATTGCCTTCTTTTTAAAAAGTCAGTTGTCTTTTAAAGAATTTTTCTTAAAGAAAAAGCTATTTAACTGTGTGCACCTATTTATAATTTCTGGCCCTTCTCATTCCTCTGGGTAGACCCTCACTGCCCACCTGGCATCACTTCTGTGTGCTGAAAGATTCCTGTGTCCCGTGGTGCAGGTCAGCAGGTGATGGGCCCCCAGCTCTCAGCCTGAACCTGTCCGAGTACATTTTTACTTCTCCTTCATTTCTACAGCGTTTGTTGGGCAGAGTTCTGGGCTGACAGTTTCTCCTGCCGGCACCGTCAAGAGCCGCCCCGCTATCTTCTGGCGCACAGTGCTGTCAACACGAAGTCTGCTGCCAGCCTTGTTTCTTCTCCTCGGCAGCAATGAGACGTTCCTTGTTTCTAGGATTTGCTCTTTATGAAGGACTTTCAGGAATTTGATTGTCATGTGCCTCACTGCATTCTTCTTCAGATTTCTTATACTTCGGGTCTGTTAATAAGTCTCCTGAATATGTAGGGCTTATGATTTTCATCAAATCAGGGTAGTTTCCACTCACTATTTTTTCTAGTATTTCTTACACTTCCCTCCCTGGGACTCCAATTGCATGGATGCGAGGCTGCTCGAAGGTGTCCCACAGCTCACTGATGCTTTTCTTTTTTTAATACACTTTATATTTTAAAGCTTTTTTTTCTTCCTTAAATCTTTTTATTGTTTCGTTTGTCGAGTTTCTATAGTCTTTCTGACTGTAGTGTCTAGTCTGCTGTTAACTATTTTTCATCTTAGACATCGAATTTTTTGTCTCTAGAAATTTGTCTTTTATTGGTTGTATCTCCACTGAACATGCTTGTGTGTTCCTCTCCTTTAAGAGCATATGGAGTATAGTTATAGTAACTGTTTTAATGTCCTTGTCTGCTAATTGCTACATTTTTTTTTTTTTGAGTTGATTTCAACTGATTGAAATTTTTTTTTTTTTTAAAGATTTTATTTATTTGACAGAGAGAGACACAGCGAGAGAGGGAACACAAGCAGGGGGAGTGGGAGAGGGAGAAGCAGGCCTCCCGTGGAGCAGGGAGCCCGATGCGGGGCTCGATCCCAGGACCCTGGAACCATGACCTGAGCCGAAGGCAGACGCCTAACGACTGAGCCACCCAGGCGCCCCTGATTGAAATTTCTTATAATGAGTTGTGTTTTTCAGTTTATTTCTGGATTAGATACCAGACATTGTGAATTTAACACCTTGATGGGTGTATATTTTTGTATTCCTGCAACTATCCGTGAATTTTGTTGTGGGATGTGGCTGCATTACTTGGAGAGCCTGTCAGACGGATGGGGCGGCAGGCAGTGTGGGACCAGACTCTCCCCACTTCTCACGCAACATCCTCTGAGGACTCTGCTTGTTACCCTGTGAATTCTCTGGCTATAGGAACAAACCACGCCCAGCACTGTGGGGACTCAGGATTCCTCTCTGCTCTCAGGGCTGCTTTCCCGGGCTCAGGTCTTTTCCTCACCGGCATGCATTCCTGAGTCCTGGGCTGAAAACTCAAGGGGTCCTGTGCAGACCCCAAGAGCTCTCTCTTTCCTGTGCTCTCCTCCAGCCGTCTGCCCCGTGCACTCCATCCACCTCGTCCTTGCACCGCCAGGTGCCTCTCCTCAATTCTGCAGACCACAGGCCTCCCCCTTTCTGCTCCCTGGCCTGGGAACTCTGAAGATGGTGAGCTGGGGCAATCACAGGGGTCACCTAATGTGCTTCCTCTCTCAGGAATCACTGCCCTATGATATGTGATGTGCAAATGTCTGAAACTGTTGTGCCATGTGTTTTGTCTGATTTTTAATTATTTAAGGTAGGAAGGTAAATTCAGTCTCTGTGATTCCGTCTTGGTTGATGTGTGGAATGCCCTTGGGTTTATGTGCAACCTAGCCAATCCATAAGAAGGTAATGTTCTGCATTTAAAAATATTAAGATTCAGCTAATCAGGAATGTAATCCACACAAACAGCAACACTTCCCCCACCTCACATCTCCCATCAGGATCCCAAACCCTCCTTGAGAATCAGGCCATGGAGTGGACCAGGGAGTGAGGTGATGGAGAGTTTGCAGAAGACACTGTGTCTGTTCAATGAGGACCTCTTTCTACTTTTAGATCAGGTAAGAAATAAAGATGATTTTAACGCAAACATTTTTCTCTTTCCTTCATAGAATTTTTTTGTGAATACGTAGGCCTTCCAAAACTCTCATTATTGTACTTTTTGAGAGAAGCTATAAAATGGTAAAGGAGTTCCTAAATATTAGATATAATTAGAAATCTGTATTATTATAAATTTAAAACATGCTCAAAAAAGCAAATTCCAACAGCACAGAACTAAGGTTAAAACCTCCCACAGACATGGAGAATTCTGCTCATCACTGGAAACACAATGATAAATAAAGCCACTTCTGTTTTACTCACAAAAATACATGGAACAGCCTAAGACAATAGCTGGCACCTAACAGGCGCTACGTTACTATTCATAGAACAACTATCTTTGTCAGGGTCATAAAGATTACAAACGTTAACAACTTGGTGCACGTGTAATCGTCCCAGACATTTTCTATGCAGTATATAATCACAGACGTGTGCCTGAATGTACACAGAAAGCATATAATTTTAAAGTAAAATGATAAGCTCATACAAACTGATTCATATCTTGGTTTTCCCCACTTATCTATGGCAGCCACCTTAGTCCTACGTATATGTTGTATGCAAACTTTACACTAAATCCACAGTATGAATATCTTAGTTTTATTTGAGCTGTGATCTTGGGTTACTTGTGAACTACAGTCCTCTAACACCCCAGGCAAGTGAGAGCTAATATATTATCTATTTAAATATTTCAAAGGAATCAAATCAATACCTTGATGGTGGACTGTCCATCATTTTTGGTGTCTTGAGCATGGTTCCAATTCCCCGTCACTCGGGGAGACTGTAAAATGATTTCTTCTGGGAACAACACTTTTAAAACAAGTAAGAAGGTAGGTATTACTGAAAAACTTAAAAAGACGAAGAGAGGCCACCTAAGTAATTCACATCTATGCCTTCCTTTCCTTTTTGGCTTCTGTACATGGTTTCTAGGTTACAGCGGAACACCAGTACTGTGCACAGTTCGTAATGAAGCCATCGGCCCATCTGGAGCTACAAAAGTGAATTATATTACGAGGGGAAAAGCACACTGCAATGACTTCATTTTCAATAATTTAAGCAAGCTATTTTTATACAGTTGAAATAGTAAGAAAATACTGAAACTTCCCAATGGGAAGAAAACTTTGGACTGCATAGTTTTACTTGTAATATATGATTGAAAAGACTGTGCTTTACACCATATTTTACATGAAGCTTATAAAAATACTCTGGGAAGAAGTAACACTATTATTCCACAAAAAGAATACCTTTAACGCCTAAGTGGATGACGTGTTCAAGTGCAAAGTGACACCGTCTGCTTGTGGTCCTGCCAGAGAGAGAACAACGTGAAGTAATTCACCCCCAGTGTAGAAACATTAAGTCTAGCCCTGGTCACGGAAATCTAATTACATAACCTGAGCCAACCTGCTAATGTAACCTTTACACAATACTTACAAAGGGACCACATTAGAGTCAGAGCTCCCGACGTTCTCACAGGCCCTGCTGGGGAGCCTGGAGCTCCGAGGGCTCACTTTACAGTGTGTGTCTATACACAACATTAGGAGTTTTACAGAAAAACTTTAAACAGAAACATCCCATGTATCAGGATAGCAGGGACTCTCTCCTTTCTGGGAATATTTCTCTTTTAAATACATAAAGAGCACAACTAGGAAAAAAAAAAATAAACATAGCCTATGAGGTATTAGGGAAATATTAACATTACTACATCAACAGCAAAGTAATTTTGACTGTAAAGATTTAAACTTTTGAAATTCACAACTGTTAGAAGATAAACTGAGGCCTACTAATAATTTTAAGAGTTTGGGCAAAAATTGATTCCAACCAGGCTGCACCCAGCCAGCAGATGGAAAGAAGCCCCGAGGAGCTGTCCAACATGAAGGACTTTTACAGCCAGAAGGGAGCGGGCACAGGGAAATTATCCCAGGCAAAACAGGGGCTTGGTTATCGCAAGCTCCCTTCCTTCAGGGGTGGGCAGGGGTCTGCCAGGCCGAGGACCTCACCAGTCCTGACCAGGCAGTTGCCAGGCGACCGGCCTACGATTCCGTTTCCAAGGGAGCCAAAACTGCAATTCCCTCTGGGTTTGGTGACATGGGGCTTAGCACAAGCTACTCTGCTGTGGGCCTGCTGTTTTGCTTCTTAACACAACAAAAAGAGTAAAAACCATAAAATAAAACCTCATCTTCAATGAAGCAAGATGACAAAGCTCCAAAGCACAAGTGCAGATGGGTATCTGTTCAATGAAGAGCATCGGGCCTCAAACAAGCAGAGGTATACAAGCGCTGCACACCGACTCAGAATGCGGGCCACATACAGGTGTCTGGACAGTTCAGACTCGGGAGCCCAAAGACCAAACCATGGTTTCTCACCTGAATCGCGAGGTGCAGAGCACACGCTGAGAGGTCACCCCCAGGACCCATTTGCACAGTATGGAATTGGGGGGGGGGGGCGTGTGAAGCTGGAAAAACTGAGTGCACAAGCCCAACCTTCAGAGACCTTCCCTTTAGGGTCCCAGGCATGAAGGCTCCTGGCAGCCCCACTCTGTTCCTTCAATGTAACCTTTGGCAAATAGTTGCCTGGGAAAAAATAAATCCATCCAAGATGAGTAACAACCAGAACAGCACTTAAAGCAGATCACTTAAAGAGGAAGAAGCTGAGGAACGACTAAACACCTCGCTCCCCTTCCACTGGGAGGCTTTCCAACATCTGTGCCTGGGTGATCCGGGGCCATCTCACCTCTTCCAGAAAGGAAGGAAGAAAGATTTCAAAATCTTTTAAAAGGCACAGGGACGCCTGGGTGGCATAGTTGGTTAAGCATTCAACTCTTAATTTTGGCTCAGGTCATGATCTCAGGGTCGTGAGATCCAGCCCCGCGTCAGGCTCCACACTGGGCGTGGAGTCTGCTTGAGAATCTCCTTCTCCCTCTGCCCCTCCCCACTGCTCTCTCCTCTAAAAGAAATAAATCTTAAAAAGAAATCTCTTAAAAGGCACAACAAAGACTGGGACCTGGACCAAGCTAACAAGATAACTGTGTCAGCCTGAACATCACTGCCTTACTTCCCAGTAGCATGAAAAACAGAAATAGAATAGTACTTAACAAATCCTAGAAGCACATTAAAGGAGGAATTCACCAAAATAAAAATAACATTATGTTTTTCATTCTAGACATACAAGAAAGGTTTGATCTGAAGTTATCCAATTGAAACACTTCATCTTACAAACAGGCTGAAGATGATAATAATCTCAAGAAATGCCAAAAAGTGGACGCCTGGGTGGCTCAGTTGGTTAAGTGACTGCCTTCGGCTCAGGTCATGATCCTGGAGTCCCTGGATCGAGTCCCACATCGGGCTCCCTGCTCGGCAGGGAGCCTGCTTCTCCCTCTGACCTTCCCCCTCTCATGTGCTCTCTCTCTCTCATTCTCTTTCTCTGAAATAAATAAATAAAATCTTAAAAAAAAAAAAAAAAAGAAATGCCAAAAAGGCAATGAGTCTAATAGCTTAAAACAAAAGTTGATGAATAATTTTCTAATTTGATTAACCTAAAGAACAGCAAGATACTAAATGGTAAAATCCCAGAGGTATTTGCACTAAGATACGAAACAAATCACAGAGATGGAAAACCATGAGGGAAAAAATAAAACACATGGAGGGGAGCAAACACTAGGCAAGAATTCCAAAGGAGGACAAAGACTTGAAGGAAAAGAATGAAGAAAACTCTCCTAAGTACAAACTATTGTTGAAAAGGAGATTCCAAGCAGCAAAGATGCCAATTCTCCCTCCACTTTTCTACCACCGTAGAGAGAAATAAGAATATTTACTGCTTCACTATTTCTTTTCTTTATTTTTTTTTTTTTTTAAGATTTTATTTATTTATTTGAGAGAGAGAATGAGATAGAGCATGAAAGGGTCAGAGGGAGAAGCAGACTCCCCGCCGAGCAGGGAGCCCGATGTGGGACTCGATCCCGGGACTCCAGGATCATGACCTGAGCCGAAGGCAGTCGCTCAACCGACTGAGCCACCCAGGCGCCCCTGCTTCACTATTTCTAACAGCAAACACCTGGGAACCCGACAGCACGCACCCAGCACCAAACAGCAAAATCACAAAGGAAGGAAGGTCTCAAATCAATGACTTCGACTTCCACCACTAGAAACTAGATAAAGAGGAGCAAATGGAACCCAAAGTAAGCATAAGAGAGGAAATCACAGACACCAGAGCAGAAATAAGTGAAATAAAAAAGAGAGACACTACAAAAGATGAATGAAGTCAAAAGTTGATTCCCTCATAAGGCTGAGATGATAAACCTCTCGCCAGACTGATGAGAGGAAGAGAAGGTACACATTCCCACTGTTGGGAGTCGAGGGGGTGACATCGGTACACAGATCCAGCGAATGCTACTACTAAGGAAATAATAATATAATTCCATGCAAACAGTTAGATAACTTGGATGAAATGCACAAATTCCTTAAAAGATACACACTACTGAAGCTCACTGCACACAAAATGGATAACTTAAATGCTTACTGATTTACTAAAGAAATCAAATTTGCAGTAAATTATCCCAGAAAATAGAGGAGGAGGTGATGCTTTTTAACTCATTGTGAGGTCAGCATCACCCCGATACCAAAAGCAGACAAAAGATAATTTCAAGAAACTACAGATCAATACACCTCATGAACACAGATGCAAAAATTAGTAAAATTATAGCAAATCAGATCTAACAATATATAAAAAGAAATTACATTATGGTCAAGTGGGGCTTATTCCAAGGCTGCCAAGTTGATTTTGATGTGGGGAACAAAGGCAGAAGGAAACGTAGATAGAATGAAATGTCCTTAGAACCTGCAGCCCATTGACACATACTTGAGGCGGGCAGAGTGTAATGTGCCTCCAGGAACTCCCAACTGTCTTCATGTTGATGCCTTGAGAGGGAAAAACAACCTGAGCTTGACAACAGCCTGGCCTCCAGGGTCCTGGGAGTCTTCTTTAGCAGATCAAAGTCCTTTTGGGAACTTCCTATGTCATGTCTTCACCTCCCCCAACTCCATAGCATATGATCAGTTGCTCCTCATGATCCCAGGGCAGCAGCCCTTTCTGCCCGGGGGTCCTGTTCTCGTGCTTCTAATAAAAACCCCCTTTTTGCACTGAAGACGTCGCAAGAATTCTTTCTTGGTCGTCATTGGCTTTGAACCCCACCACTTCAAACCACATCAATTTTACATTAGAAAACCAATCAGTGTAACGGACTATCTTAATAGACTAGAAAAGGAAAACCACGTGGTCACCTTGATACAGAAAAAGCCATCTGAACAAATCCCACACCCAGCCATGACTGAACACTGGAGCACACGTGGAGTCCATCTCCTCAACCAGGAGGGGGCCGAATACAAACCACCTACGTACAGCTCACACTGTGCTTAACGGTTCAAGACTGAATGAACGCTAACCCTCAGGTTGGAAACAAGGCCCTTTCTGTGAAATGCTACTCTGGCTAGAGCAGTGAGGCAAGGAAAAACAAACAAAATGCATCCAGATAAGAAAGGAAGCAGTACAGCTCTTTATTTGAACATAAAAGATTGTATAGGCAGGGCGCCTGGGTGGCTCAGTCGGTTAAGCAACTGCCTTCAGCTCAGGTCATGATCCTGGAGTCCCGGGATCGAGTCCCGCATCGGGCTCCCTGCTCGGCAGGGAGTCTGCTTCTCCCTCTGACCCTCCTCCCTCTCATGCTCTCTGTCTCCCATTCTCTCTCTCAGATAAATAAATAAAATCTTTAAAAAAAAAAAAAAAAGATCGTACAAGCAGAAAATCCTGCGTAACCTGTAAAAAGCTACTAGAACCGTGAAGTGTGTTTGACGAGCTCTCAGGATACTAGATTAATATGTAAAAATAAATGGCATTCATAAACATTAGCTAGAAGCAACTAGAAATTTAAGATTACTGTCTACAACAGCATTACATTTTTTTAAGAGTCACACCAATCTGGCAGGAGATATGTAGAGCACTCTACAGACACTCCTAAAAGAAATGAAAAACAGACCTAACTAGATGGAGAGAGGTACCATTTTCAAGGGTTGGGAGACTCAATATTAAGGTCTCAATTCTTGTTAAATGGATCTAAAAATTCAGTGTAGTCCCCATCAAAATCTCTATGGGGGGCGCCTGGGTGGCTCAGTTGGTTAAGCGACTGCCTTCGGCTCAGGTCATGATGCTGGAGTCCCGGGATCGAGTCCCACATCGGGCTCCCTGCTCGGCAGGGTGCCTGCTTCTCCCTCTGACCCTCCCCCCTCTCATGTGTTCTCTCTCTCATTCTCTCTGTCTCAAATAAATAAATAAAATCTTAAAAAAAAAAAAAATCTCTACGGGTTTTTTGTAGAAACCAACAAGCTGAATGCTAAAATCCATACAGGAACACCAGAGACCCAGAAGAGCCACACCAACTCTGCGAACAATGGACAAAGTGGAGGCCTTACACTACCTGATTCCAAGACTCACCATCAACAAAGAACACGCATGCATGGGAAAGCACCTGAGGTGTTCAGCACGACTACCCGTTAGGGGATGCAGACCAAAACCTTGGTGAGACACCACCTCACGGCTATTCCAAAGATTAGAATTAGAAAGACTGACCAGAGCAGGGCTGTGAGCCTGTGGGGCAACAGGACCCTCACCCAAGCTGCTGGAAATGCAGAGGACAACTGCTTTGGGAAAGAGCTTGGCGCTTTCTTAAAGTTATGTGCACCCTCACCACAGGACCGAGCCATCACACTGTTCGGCGTTTACCCAAGAGAAAGGAACACGTGTCCATACAAAGACTTGTACACAGATTTCACAGTTCTCTCTGTAATGGCCAAAATATGGAAAAAAACCCAGTGTCTATCCAAGGTGACTGGATAGATGGACTGTAGTAGATACTGATAACGAAATACTACTCAGCCATAAAAGGGAAGAAAATGGGAATCACTGTTATACAACTGAAATTAACATAATATTGTGTGTCAACTATAATTCAATAAAAAAGGCAATGAAATCATGCAACAGTGAGGTTGAATCTCAAAATAATTATGCTAAGTCAGAGAGAGATGCCAGGCAAAAACCAGTAAGTCTTGTATATTTCCACTTATGTAAGATTTTACAAAATGCAAACTAACCTATAGCGACAGAAAGCACTGCTGGGGCCTGGGGGTGGGGGTGAGGGTGGGGAAGGAAGGAAGCATCTCTGGTGGCAGATACTCTCCTTCTCTTGACCGTGGAGTTGGTTTCAAAGTCCTCAGACTGTGTACTTTAATAAGGCATAGTTAGCCTACATTCTGTCTCACTAGACCCGTTTGTTAAAAAAAGGGGAAACACCTACAGGGAGCCAGCAGGTAACACGAGGAAGTGCAGCCTCTCTGCCCTCAGCGCCATCCGGCCTGCCGCACTGCGGGCCTGCCCCATCTTCCAATGGTTCAAAACAAGTGGGGAATACAGATTTTTTTTTTTTTTAATGGGAAATCTCCTGGTTTTTCGTAACTTAATGTAAACAACCTAAAAACTTAACGTGGGGCAAGCAAAGCCTCTGAGTGTCAAATGTGGCAGCCCGCCGCTCCCACACCCCGGCCTCTCATCTCTCCGACACTCCACCTGGCCACACACGTGCTTGCTCAAGACCTGGGCCTCGTGTCTGAGATCACTGAGCCCAACGTCCTGTCCTCTCTCCACCTCATCACCCTGTCTTTCCAACAGCTCCTCACTGCTGGTACCCTTTGGCTTTTCCTGGGCACTTTCTCTCTGGCTCAACCCCATGGCCTGTCACGCCTATCATCTGTGTCCTGCTTCCTTCGGTAGGTCCACTCCTGCACCACCCTCATCCCATGCTTCCTCTCTCCTCCCCTCCTCCAAAGTCCTCCTCCTCTTTGACTGGGCTTGTCACATGTTCCAGAGTAACACACGGTCAGGAATGTCCAGATACGAATCAGCTCTCACCTCTTTCGTCCGACCACCTTGAGGAGGATATTTACCCTCTGCCGATGACCCCGGCCCCACCTGGCCAGACCCACCTCCTCCGGCACACGCTTTCTTGACCCAGTCACCCGCTATTGCAGGGGCTCCGCTGAGCTAGTTTCTCTCATTTCAAACAGCAAAAACGGCCCCTTCCTGGACCTCACCTCACTCTCCATCCCGCCTGCTCAGCTTCCATGGCCAAACAACGGCCTCTCCCCACTGACCCACAACCCATTCACACTCAACACACTTTGATCTGGTGGCAGCCCCAACACCCCAACATTTCTCAAACAAAATTAAACATCCATGATCAATCTTAAAGTCAGCACCTTCTGATTCCTAAAAGACACTCTACAAAGTGAGCGAAACAAGCAACAGACCTGGAGAAGTTACAGAAGTTATCTGTAGCCTGCCTATCCAAGAACAGTCCAGCACAAAGAACACAGAGAAGACTCCTACAGATAACAAAACCCAAATTATTCAGGAAGAGACATGAGCCAGCATTTCATAGATGAAGACATTTTATGGCCAATAAACATGGAAATTCTCAACCTTATATGCAGAGAAATGCACGTCCAGACCCTAAGGAGGTAGATCGCATATCTACCAAGTCGGCACGAATTCAGAAGTTTAACAAAACCAGGTTCTGGGATGCTGTGGATTAACAGGTTGTCACAGACGCTGGTATTGGGGGTCTCTGATGCCACCATGGCTGAAGCCACAGACCCGCTCTCGAGTGCGCAGCCAAGAGAACATGAGCATTTGTGCACAAGGAAGGAGAAGGTGCTCACGGCAGGGCCTTCAGGGTAAAGATGGGGTGAATGTCCATCCGCAGAACAGGGAGTGTGGCGGACTCACGCTGGGGCGTGGGCAGTGGTGAAGACACTGAACAGTGACACACAACATGGAGAATCTTAGGAACAGATCAGTGAAAACCTCCTGGAAACCAGAGACTGACAGCTCAAAACAAAACCAAAAAATACATTTTTCTGTGTGTGTACAAAGACACACAACTTTTTTTTTTTTTTTTTAAAGCAAGGGAGAGACAAATGCAAAATCCCAGTAAACAGTTGGGGGCATAGTGGATGACAGGGAGGGAATGGGAGGTTGGCAGGGTCACCGCCCCACACCCATAACGTCATAAACGACCACATCTCTGTGTACTTAAGGCCCATTAAAGAATGAACAGCAAATGTTCGTGACTTTGTTATCTTAAAACCTGTCTGGGAGTGAAGCAGGAACAGGGACACTCCCACACTGCATTTCTCACACCAGCGCTGAGATGCGCAGGGACGGACAGAGGGGAAGCCTGCTACCCACCAGGAATGAAGACACATTGTAGGAACCACCACCGAGAGCATTACCTGTTATATGTGAATTCCACATCCATAGGTTCAAAGTTATATGCCTGCTCAAATTCTGGGTTAAGTTTAAGAGTTACATCTTCTTCATGAATCTGAAAAGGAAACGTAACAATTTAATTCCCATACTTCACATTTGATTTGTTGGGACAATCTTCATCTAGCAACACGTCATGAAACACTTTACAGACTGGAGCTAAAATTTGCTATTTTAAACCCTTGCCAAACTCATCAGGAGGATTAAATCACGGTGTCGTCACATCACCCACCCAGGAGGACCTGGCCCCTGCAGGCGCCCACACCAGCTCACCCCGAGCTGCTCCCTGGCCACGCTCCAGAGATCCGGGCTCGAGGAAACAGGCCACGGCCCCGGAAGGAGACCAGCCCACAAACGACGACAGAGCGAGGGGTGCCTGCCGCCACAGCGCCTCCATGAAGAGGTCATTCCAAGGACTCCCCTTCCAGCAGAGCGGAGACCCTCCAGCCGCAGCTAGGGTGGTGCCAGGTGGCATGGGCTTCCCAAGGGCCAGGCGACCAGAGCCGGCTGGTGGGAACACGGACACGGGGGCTGCCCTGGGAGCACGGCCCTCCCTGCAGCAGAAGCCGCCACAATCCCCTCAAAAGGAGAGCAAGCCCAGCCCAGGTCCCAGGTGTCCCGGGGGCCAAGACGGGCAAAAATGAACCTGCGGTTAAAGACCACCGGTTAAAGCACACAAAGAAGCAAATCACCAAGCATGAGGGTCAGCACAGCCATCAACAGAGTTGGGCCCCAAGGACATCACATACTGCCACTGTCATTTCTAGAAACTTGAAAAACTATGTGTGAAATTTTTAAAAAACCCAGAAAGAAAAACATACGCAGGACAATAGAAAAAACAACAGGGCAGCTTTAATGAATCAGGCAGAGCACATGGAGACGAAAACCATGCTGAGATAACGGAGCAGGATGACAGGAAGTGACGACATCTGTTCCCAGACACGTGCTCCTGGCGACAAGAGGCCCCTCTGCGGAGGTGGGGAGCCTTCTGTCCCACGGCCCCCAGACGAGCATGAGTGCAGCAGCGGCCCCGCTGGGACGCCCCCTGCACCGCGTGCCAGGTTGACAGCACTGGGCCGCCTGCCCACCTGTCGTGGAAACACCAATTTGACATCAACGGAGTAAGTGTCACCTGGATGTGTGTCTTCTGCCCACCGCACCATCTGTGAGGCTCTCCTGAGGGCCTTCTGTACCATCACGGTCTCCCACACCGCGGCCCTGGCCAACAACTAAACTACAGAGACGCGAGAAAAGCAATGGGCGGAGACCTGTAGAAGTTACTAAGTCGACCATGAATTTCATCACTCAGAAGCGGCTGACCAAATGGAATATCCCACCAAAGACCAGGAGGCTGCCCAACACCCCCCAGGCTGGGGTGCTCGTAGCTTCGGTCTGGATTTGTCAGCCTATGGTGTTCGCTTCAGCAGCACATACCCTAAAACTGGATTTGTCGGCGTATGACGCCGGCCACCCCTCAACCAGTGTTGAGGCATCTGGCATCTCTGGCACCGCTGCTTCTGGGGTGTTCGTCCCCAGGGCATCTTCCCCGAGGGCACAACTGGACCTACCCTTTGGAAGGTAAGAGAGTCACCCGGCGTCTTCGTCAACAGCTCAAGTGTGTCAAGGCTGGCAGACCTCGTGGGCCCTCCAGCTCAGGCTAAGCGGCTGCCCCGTGCCTGGGCAGAGTGTGGGGGGACAGCTGCTGGGGTCCCAAGGGTCAGCCCCTCCCCAGTCATCCCAGCACTGGTTTCACGGCCAGCTGCACTGGCAAGGGCTGGCGCCCAGTATTGCGAGGCAGAACACAGCAAACACGGCCACAGAGGCCAGATGCCGCTCTTCCTTCGAACCCTTCCCAGACTCTTCGAGTCCCTACAACCGCCCCCCAGCCCAGGGCAGGGCTTCGGCATTTCCTCAGGTAGCTTCCGGCATCAGGCCCTTCACCCAGACGCGGCAGGCGGTGCTCTGCACAGGGTGGGAGCAGGAGAGACCGGCCGGAGGATCAGAAGCATGCGGTGCACCGGGAGGGAGGGAGGGAGAGAAGTCAGCAAAACTTCTCCACAAAAACATTTAGAACTGCAAACTTTTAAGTGTATCTTTCCTTCAGAGGCTCTCTCTTCTGCAGTATGTTCAGAATGCCCAAATTGGACTAAATGCAAACACCACGACTTACACGTGATGAAAGGTAAATATGGCTCTCGTGATTGAAAATTGTAGGGATTTTTTTTGTTAAGTTCTCTTTATACATCAAATTTATTTAAATATTCACTTTATCCTGAATTTTCTGAAATCCTGTCAAAGGCTGAAGGAGCAACCCCGCCGCCCCAGCCCCGGCAGGAAGCTGGCCGGCTGGGAGGGCTGGTCCCGCACTAGCAGATCCGGAACACCTCTCACCTCAATCACATAGCCGATGTACTCGATGACATGTCCACCGTACTCCTGAGTTTTTAAAATCAGCTTATCACCTAGTTAAAAGATACAGAACCACATGTAAAACTACAAAATCCCCCAATTCTGCCATTGTAACTCTAAAATCAAACACTTTGAAAAAGTGAAATAAACATCCCTGGAATGAGCTGCTTAAAACCAGCACCAGTATGCCCAGAGTGAGGTGCTGGATGCCCTCAACGTGCTGACCAAGTTTTACAGAAAATTCCAACCCAAAGCAAAGGAAATGAGATGACGTGACTGCAGTGTTGCCAACAGAAACATTCCTCCCCGGACGGGGGTTCAACGTCTGCTGGTCCCTCTAGTAAAACGTGACAGGTAACGAACCCACCTGCGTACAGAGAAGGCCTACTTTCAGCCAATCCTGGGACCTCCAGAACCAGCAGGTCACCGTTTCTCTTCAAGGTGACCCCACTCATGTTATACTCTTTCAGTTCTATTTCCGCATGAATCTCCTCAAGCCAGAGCAAAGTCGAGAACTTTTCCTTGTAGTTCGACATGTTCAAAAGCTGAAAAAAAACCCCCAGCGAGTGAGTGAGAGCAGAGTCACCCGTCCAACACCCTGTGGTCCAGGAAAGCAACTGCAGCTTAGCTGGAGGGGCTAAGTCCAGGCTGCTGAAACTCAGCCAACAGGGAGAGACTGGCTTTTGGATACTGACCCGCAAGCAGCGCAGGACAGCGGCCCTGAGGTTGGGGAGGCTACGTCAGTGAGCCCGCAACTGCCCCGGCTACCACCTGGGCAGAGAGCCCAGCAGCCGTGTGGTCTCTTGAGGAGATGGAGCTGGGGTCCAAGGAGGCCAAGGGGGCAGAGTGCCAGGAAGTGAGAGCAGCACAGAGAGAGAGGTCTGCAGAGCTTCAGAGGGTCCCCCCTGAACTGTCAGCTGAGCACTGGTCAGTGCACGAGTGTAAGAAGCCATGTTTCTTGCTGGGACGCCCACCTGATAGTATAAGAGCAGGTTCCTCAGCCCTGGCACAACCAATACTTGGGCTGCACTCTTTTCTGGGGTGGGGGCCGTCCTGTGCATTGTAGAGTATTTACCGGCATTTCTGGCCCCCACCCATTTGTTGATACTACCACCCCTAGCCATGACAACCAAAAATGTCTCCTGGGAGGGCAACTGTCACCTGTTGGGAAGCACTGGATTAGACGGAATAATTCCTAGAGCTCCCACACGGCCGAGAACAGTGTGAGTCCCACCAGCCCAAACGGAGAGACTTGTAAGAGACGAGACACTGGACGGAGTATTCAGAAGGGTATTAGCCCCAAATCAAACGCCATTCTGGTCCGAACCTAACAAAGCCTTAAAGCCAGGCTTGAAAGTATCCGACTGTTTCAAAGTAACTTAACTGCATCCCAGAACAAACCTCAGACTATTTTCAGGAACAGAAAAATACCCCAACGGCCAACAAGGTAAAATCCAGAATGTATGGCACCCAGACAAAGATTATGAGGCTTACGAACAGAAACGACAACTCATAACGGGGAGAAAACCCCTCATGGAACCAGAACTGACTCGTGGCAGAATGTGCAGACGAGCACCTTGTAATAACAGCTGTTATTCAAAGAGCAGGAAAACACTGAGCATGGGAAGCAGAGACCACGCTGAACTGGTGGATGACAGCTACCACGTGTGCCATTAAAACACATGGGACAGGGCCACACACTGCTGAGGAAAACACTAGTGAACTTGAGGACTGGCCACAGGAGGCTTTCAAAACCCAAACAAGTGAGCAGAGCGGCAGCGAGCTGTGCGGCGGCTCCAAGCAGCCGATGCACAAGCAACAGGAATCTGAGGAAGGGGCTCGGCAGAGAGCGCCTCTGAAGACAGAATGGCCAGAAACCACCCAAATTTGAGGAAAACTGTAAGCCTACATATCCATGAAGCTCAGAGAACCCCAAGCCAAGAAATCAGAAGAAAACTATACTAAAGCAAATTGCAAATTACATTTTTTAAGAAATAGTAATAAAGAAAAAAACCTAGAAGCTGCTAGGAAAAAATACACGTTATATGCAGAAGAACAAAAGCTAAAGGAAAGCAGGTGTTTCACTGAAAACACGGCAAGCCGGAAGATGGTGGGGCAGCAGCTTTAAAATTCCAGCCTAGAGGGCGCCTGGGTGGCTCAGTTGGTTGAGCGGCTGCCTTCGGCTCAGGTCATGATCCTGGAGTCCCTGGATCGAGTCCCGCATCGGGCTCCCTGCTTGGCAGGGAGTCTGCTCCTCCCTCTGACCCTCCCCCCTCTCATGCTCGCTCTCTCTCTATCTCACTCTCTCTCTCAAATAAATAAATAAAATCTTTTAAAAAAAAAAGACTTAGGGCGCCTGGGTGGCTCAGATGGTTGGGCGTCTGCCTTCAGCTCAGGTCATGATCTCAGGGTCCTGGGATCGAGTCCCGCATCGGGCTCCCTGCTCTGCGGGGAGCCTGTTTCTCCCTCTGCTTCTTTCTCTCTCTGTCTCTCATGAATAAATAAATAAAATCTTTAAAAAAAAAAAAAAAAGACTTAGCTTTTAAAATGCCTTTAAGATATAACTGATTACATGAATGTAATGCAAAAACGGTAAAATGCAGCATGGAATTCAAAACATATGTAGAAGCCAAATTTATGACACCAGCAAAAAGTCCAAGGAAAGAGAACTGGAAGGTGCCACGGTGGGGGTCTCGTCCCTTGGGCACGTTAGAGCATCCCTCAGACTGTGACGCCCCACACCTGTGCTGCCCAAACCCCACTCTCCACATGTGGCTCCCTAGCTAAACTTAACTAAAGAGGACTGAAGACCCCACGTCCTGTCTTCTCAGTGGCTCAGAGTTTTATCCCGGACAGACAGCCATTCAGAGGCAGGCCGCCAGCCTAGCACAGACAGGCTGGGCGGGGGGCAGTGGGGTTCCCCACAAGCAGCGTCAACAGCAGGGGTCCCTCTCTCTCACTGACCTGATATTCCCAGCTACCTGTGGTAAAAACAAACCAGTCCGAGGTCTGAGCCCAAGCGGGGTCCATCCTCATTTCATCAGGAAACACTCAAGTGTGGCGAAGACTGTTTCACATCAGATATATTTCCTACCTCTGCGAGTAATGGCTGAAAAGTCAGAATGTCAATTTTTTGTTCCACACATTTCTTAAGTCTATCTGGTATTGGATACTGTGGAAGAAAACTTGGAAGTTGTCGTCTTGAGTTCCTTAAAAAAAAAAAATTGCACAAGTCAAAATTCTTAATCAGCCCGTGTCCAATACAAGCCATTTTTACTCAGACATCCTTCCCACTTCGGAAAGACTAAAGGTCCTTCAAGGACCAAAAATAAATGTGAACTGCTAGTGTCAGTCTGGACCTTGCAAACTTACTTCAGCTGCTTTGGGATCCCTCCCCCACACCGGCTCTCACAGGGCCCTCTCGCGCCCTCCAGCAGGCAGGCAGGGCTGCCGTGCCCAAGAATCCCGCAGAACCAGTGAGTCTGAAAAGCACTGTTCCTGAACTCCCACCCCGCTAACTCCTACTGCCGCTGTGAGCCTAGAACATCAGAACCACTCCTGCAGGAATGCAGAACACATTCGGTGAAGGCTGCCGTCTGGGTCCTGCCTTCTTGCTTTTCAGCCTGGAGTTTCTCCAGGGAAATTCGGTTTCACCCTCAGGCTTCTGTCTTTCCCCAGAAAGGGCTGTAGGGAGGAGTCACCAAAGTTGGCCACCATCAGGAGGAAGAACATCCTGCCGCTGTGGGCAGGTCTAATATAGCACAAGAAGTGACTGGAAAGGAAACAGCAGGAGAAGAGACAGTGGAAGAGAAGCGACGTGTCCCAGGGAGGTCCAGTGAACCTCCGATTACACGCACCTGCACACACTGAAGACGGGCCCCCCTCCCTCATTCTAACTGCTGCTTCTAGCTCATACTGAGTGCAGGGGGTGGGAGACACGTAGCCCCGACCCCCTTACTCCACAGTCACCTCACCTGGATATCCCTGTAGCTCAGCTCTGGATGGGAAGGCTGCTTAGAGAGAAGTTCTGTGGCAGAAAGGCCCCCAGACCCATCACGAGCAGCACCGGGAAGGCCCAACACCTCCCACCTGAGTCACGGGCTCCACCAAAGCACACACGTCAAGTATGTGTGGAAGCAGGGCGTTCAGTAAACGACAGTGAAGTATTAATTACTAACATGAACACGACAAAGGGGACAGGATCATCACTACACACACGTTTGGGTAAATGGCCTGAACAGTCTTACCGCATGGTCTCAAAATCCATGCTGAGTTAACAAAACATGTCTGTTTCTAGCTTAGAATAGTTGGAGATTCAGCCGAGAAGGTCCTGGCACAAAGAGGTCCTCAAGAGACTGGCTAAGCAAACACACAGACCACGCTGTTCTGGGCAGGGGGCAAAGCCAGGGCAGGAAGCAGGTGCCGGGAGCTCCAGGAGACCCAAGCCGACCGGGACAGGCACTCCGGGTCACTAACTTGACAACAGAAAACCAAGATCTCCTGTTTTAGAGATACTCCCACACAGTGACATAGGGAAACAGCTGATCAGGGGATTGTTGGTCTAGTTCACTTTCTAGGTAAGTCAAACTTTAACTAGAAAGTTGCTTGGTACACCACTATGTGACAACCAAGCGGTCTCATAAGCTCCAATAACTAAAACCCAATCATTTAGGACTTTCCATGGTCACTGCTGGCTCCCGTATTCTCGGGTCCATCTCCAGGGCATGCCCTTTCCATGAGCAGTGGCTCTTACGACTTACTGATCACTACTGATCGCTCCATTGTCAGAAAGGACGTTTTTAATGCTCGTAACCATGTGAGGGACACTACCGTCTTATAAATGAGACTAGGGCTCAGAAAGGCTCTGAAACTGGCCCAAGGTCACACAGCGGTAGTGCTGGCTCCAAACAATGATCTAACTCCAAAGCCAACCACTTAACACTCTAACAGATTTCTTCTCTAGCCTGCAAATTAGGAGAAACCCGTAACACCTTACCTTGAATTGTTACTGGGGAAAAATGTGATTTGAAATTTGCGATTTTCCAGTATTAGAAGAGAAATACCTACCACCCCAGTGGATTCTGGGCAGTACCTAAGTTAAACCTGTCAGTTCCCGCAGCTGAGGGCTGAGCTTTCCCATCACAGAGTAAAGTCAGGAAATACCCTCCCATCCCTAGGTCAGATTTTCTGGCACCAAACTTAAAAAAAAAATTCCAGGGAAGCCAGGGTGGCTCAGCCGTTAAGTGTCTGCCTTCGGCTCAGGTCATGATCTCAGGGTCCTGGGAACGAGCCCCGCATCGGGCTCCCTGTTCTGCGGGAAGCCTGCTTCTCCCTCTGCCTGTTCTCGCTCCCTCACAAATAAATAAATACAGTCTTAAAAAAAATTCTGCTTTTCAGAGATTTTTCAGTTTAGCAGCTGCAGGCAGAGCACGTGGACCACCCTGTGTGGGTGGTCGCTTACTGGCCACATCTTATGGACCCCTTGCCAACTGGTGCCTCTGGGTGCCTGTGTGAGATGCAGGGTGTCTGGGCTGCTGGGAACACGAGACAATGGCAGGAGCAGCCAGGGCGGAGTGGTGGCCCAGAGGGCCGCGGCCTACTGTTCTGTCCTCACACTCACACAGCCGGGCCCTCCTCAGAGACAGAACTGTAGGAGTCGCAGGAAAACACACCTCTCCCCCCAGGTACGGAGACAGGAAGAGGCGCCCGCCCAGCTGCCCCCAGCTTTATCCCAGGATGCTGGCCTCTCTTCAACAGCGACATGGCCCACGCGTCTCTCACACACCTCGAGCACGCATTTGGATTCATTGTCTTTTCTGCTCACGGTACCTTTTCTGTGTGGTCACAACAACTGTAGTTTTTGTGGATGTTAATGTGGTGGAACTTTTAGCCTTTCTCCAAGAAAATGGTTCTCGGACAGCTATTAGCGACTCCTCCCCACTTACGACATTCACTTCAAGGAACCGCCCGATTACAAAGTTGGAGAAGCAGAGTAGAAGGAGCTCCTTGCAGCGGCCGGAATTCCTTGAAAAAACAAAAAGCAATTTAATTTTAAATAAGACAAGCGGATCCGACAGAATTCCCCTTTGTACATGTATGGAAAGTCGGCCACGAAACCACAGTCACCCTTAGTTTTTAATAATTCTCGTCAGAGGAGAAAATGAGCTTTCTAAAATAAGAATGTCTTCCCACAATAAAATCAGCCACCTCAACTATTCTGTGATTCTCAAACTTAAGAACAGGAAAGACACCGTCAGCGTTCTCAAGTTTCAATCAGAATTGTGTAATGTTACCAAAAATAGACTGCTTTTACTTTGCTTTCTGCCCAATTTCCTGCTGCTTCTCTAAGGCAGGCTCTCCCGGAGGCGCCACACTTTGTGCTCACCTACTGCCTTTCACTGATTTCTGTGCTGTCACATTTAAAAGATCATTTAAGGTGGTGGCACCACACAGCTCTGGCTAAAGAGCGGTCTGTGTGAATGGTTGACCCAGCTGTGACGGCTGTGGGCTTGAAGCAGGTGGCGGTTTAATCAGAGTCACATTTTTAAAAAAATATTTTATTTATTTGAGAGAGATTGAGAGAGAGAGAGAGAGAGAATATAAGCAGGGGGAATGGGAGAAGGAGAAGCAGGCTCCCCGCTGAGCAGGGAGCCTGATGCGGGACTTGATCTTAGGACTTCGGGATCACGACTTGAGCCGAAGGCAGATGCTTCATCGACTGAGCCACCCAGGTGCCCCAGAGTCCCATTTTTAGAAAAGATTGGGGCGCCTGGGTGGCTCAGCCGTTAAGCGTCTGCCTTCGGCTCAGGTCATGATCCTGGAGTCCCAGGATCGAGTCCCGCATCGGGCTCCCTGCTCGGCAGGAAGCCTGCTTCTCCCTCTCCCTCTCCCCCTGCTTGTGTTCCCTCTCTCGCTGTCTCTCTGTCAAATAAATAAAGTCTTTAAAAAAAAAAAAAAAAAAGAAAAGATTAAGAATTAGCAACTGTAGAGGGCTGCTGAGAAAGGAAGAGGCCTGCCACCCAGATGCCGGGGTGGGTGGGGTGGTGGCGGCTTGGGATTATCTGCGGTCCGCCCAGGAAGGGAGGTCTCAGCCCCCTGTCCCGTACCCAGCCAGCAGCCCAGCTGGAGACAAGAGGCAGGAAGGCCTCAGCTGAGGGAGCCGGAGGGAAAGTGAGGAGCCGTGGCCAAGGGGCTGAGAGTGGATGGACTCCAACAGGACTGAGGGTCAGAAGCTGGGGTGAGCGGGTGGGGGGGGGGCAGCTTGTCAGGCTTGGGGAGGCAACGCTCTGGTCGGTAAACTCACTCAAGCCATTTTCTCCACCAGTGCTTTTTCTTACGGTTTTGTCTCATTAGAATAGTTAGGAATACGTTTAGAACCTCCAACTTGGAAGAATCACCCATGATGCCTAAAAATCCAAATATACAAATGGCCCCCAAATAAACTCACTCCCAGCCCTCCAGCCACGTACTTTGCATCACATACAATCACAATCGGGGCTCTTCCACCGGGAGGGATGAACCCTCCGGGCTCCAGCTCTGTCACCTGCTTCCCCAGCTTCCTCTCTTCTTTGTCCCCATCTTCTCCTTCACAAGCACAGTCGTCTGGGAGACGGAAATGAAATCCAGAATTAGATCAGAAGCTAAGCGGTCCCTGACAGTGGTGGCAGGCTGGTGGAAACGCACACGTACACACAAAGCGCCAGACAGTAGGTGACAAAAACACCCGTGGACAGCAGGCAGCCCTTCCCGAGTCTGGAGCCACTCACAGGAAGCAGCACATCTAAAGCACGTCTGGGTATCAGTCAAGCTATTTTTGTCTTCTCTTCAGTCCCAAAACATCAGACAAGAGCCCAGAACCAAAACAGCGCACAAACGGCCGCACCAGCTGGAGCGCGCTGGCCACTCCGCCCCAGCCCAGGGCCCCGGGAGCAGCGGCCGCCCTGTTGTGCAGACCCCGCGGGGCTCACGGCCGGCTGACCTAACGCGGTAACAGGAGAAACGTCTACCTGGAGAGACTTCTGTGATGTTCACCACACCGCTCTCTGATGCCTGACAGGTTGTGTGTTTTTGGTAGCTATCTAGTGAGTTAATATTTTCATCCGAAAGCTTCCTCTCCTTCTCAGAAACAGGAACAAGAGACCCTACTGGGCACGTTTGGGTTTTATCCGGTGTTTGAAATCTGAATTGTTTAGCTTTATCCCAGCCAGCTAGTTTACAGCTGACTAAGTTTTGAGGAATATCTCCTTTATTCCTGGAAAAAGAAAATAAGCCATGAATACAGACAAGATTGCTGAAGCTAAAATAATCAGCTACCATAAAACACAGAATTCAATCTTATGAGTGAAAAATAATTGTAAATACCTTTATGAATAGAAGTAAAAAGGATGTTTTAGGGTGAAAAACTTCTAAAAGATCTCCATAAGGGAAAAAATGAACAGAACAGGCAAAATAAAGTTGGTTCTACAGAATTCTTTTTCCCCCCAGAAATTCTTAAATCACAATTTAAAACTCATTAACATAACTTAAGCGACAAACTTACTCTATCCAGACCACCATATTTTTACTTCCTCCTTCTTTTAATGTTCCAAAATTTGTCATCCTCGTGACTTCAATATCACCTTTGTTTTTCAGTAAAAGGGCTCCACAGGACTCATCGGCAGCCTCTTCAAAGGCGGCGGGGTCCCTGCAGAGAGCACCCAAAGAACAGCATCCGGTGGCAGGCATCCCGAAGCTCCACCACCCGCCTCCCGGCCACGGCCACGCTCCTTCCAGACGCGCCGCACCCACCGCAGGGCCAACGTCCCCCAGGGACGTATGGCCACAAAACTACATACAGAGTTCCTACAATACTTAGAATTTCGGAGAAGGACAGCAAAACATCTTGAAGAAGAAAATGACAAATTCTCTAAGATCTAGAAAAAAGGAAGCAACACAGTGGCGACCTCTTGAAGGAGTTCCTGATTCTGGGAACATGCCGCGGAGGGAGCGTTCAATCCTCTCCTCTTCGGGCTGCCAGGAGGTGTGAGGGGAGGCACCCCCCCCTTATAGACCCTCCGATTCCCCTCATTCCGTGGACACTGGCGGGAAGCAGGCAGCTCCGTCCTCCTCACTGCAGACCCACAGGGCTCGTCTGGACAGCAATCTGGCGTCGCTCCCCTCCCCACCCGGCCTGCAGCTCCATTCAGAAAATGGGGCCCCGGCCACAAACTCAGTGACATTCTCAACCACACCAGGGCCCCCTCCTCAGCCAGCTTCTGCCCCCCAAGCCCCTCCTGTCCACACGTGCCTCCCACAGCGGCTAACTCCTCCTCCCGTGCCTCCCACAGCTCAGTCCCTCCTCTGCCCTCACCCCAGACCCAGGGGGCCATGGAAGCAGAGTCCCAGTTCTTGTAGACAGCCAACATCTGCTAATGGAGGGTTGAGAAATACGAGCAAGGAAGGGAGTCAGGAATGACTGGCAGGTTTCTGGTTCAAGCCACCCAGGGAATGGGGATGGGGAAGGTGGCAGGAGACGCTGCATCTGGAGGAGAGTGGAAGCTCTGCTTCGCACGCAGTTAACTGGTGCTTTTCCCGACATCAACCAGGCACGCAGACAGTGGGTCTGGGTGGAGCATACACACAGGGCTCATGCTGGGGAATGCGGACCAGCTCGTGGAGGGAACCCACACAGACAGAGCCCCACGGTCCCAAGCTGCCGCCTGCAGCCGCCCCTTAGGGATCAGGAAGCCTGAGCGGGGTGACAGCACATAAGCTCTCCCAGGGCAGAAACACGGCTCTTCTTTGTCCAAGGCAGTACTCCTGGGGCTAGAACGGGGCTTGGCACATAGAGGGCATCTGCTGGGCTTCTGCTGAAGGGCGGGACATTCGTTTCCACTATAAATTCAGGAAAGGGGAACTGACCGCTCACAGGCTGGGAGTTCCCCGGGACCCAGCACATTCCCTTCATCCACCACTCACCCTCTAATCCCCCACTCTAATTAGGACATTATGAGGGATTCTGAAGTCACAGGATTTGGGGCTGGCTCTCAGCCAGCATCCAGTGATGAAGGTGGAAAAATTTCCCTTGCCTATGAAGATGACTACTGGAGGCAGTCAAGGGAGAAGCTTCATGCAACGTGCCTGGGATCGGAGTGACCCCTCCCCAAGGAGAATCAGCCCCCCACCCCAGACCTACATCAGCCCAGGGGCCACCTGAGGAGGCTCCCCAGAAACTGACCACCCACAGCAAGGGAGCCCACTGGTCGTGCCCCGACCCATTCAACAGATGCTGGTCCACATCTGCTCTGAGCCACTACTCCTCTCGAAGACATAACAAACTGAAAAGCCACAGAGCGTGTGAAAAAGTGCTTATAAAACACAACAGACTAGACAGTAAGAATCTAGAATTGGAGACAAACGATAAGTCATTCCAAGGAATACACTTGGCCCCGAAGCCTGAAATGACAACTAGTTTCTCTCTGATGGTCAGTGAGGGGCAGGACTGGCTGCCACCCTCCGGTGCCCATGGCAATCAGGAGCGCAGGTAACTGCGGGGTATGAAGAGTCAAGGAAGCTCATGTTTTCCTGGCATAGGGGTTTCCTTAAACTGGGCACGTGGCTCCCAGTGACTATGAAGCCTAATGTGGGAAGCGGGCCTCCCGGCTTCTGTCCCAGGGCTTCTGGCTGCTCGCTACCAGGAAGATGACAGAACGAGCGGGACGCCCAAGAGCCTGGTTCAGACACAGGGAGGAGCCACGCTACTCCTGCAGCACAGACACTGGGCGATGAGCTCCTGCCTTGTCTCATGCTCACACCACTGAGTCCATCAGATGGAGCTAAAACCAGACCTCCTGTTCCTGCCAGACCGTCGTGGGTGGTGAGAGGGGGTAAGGGCCATGTATCTGGCTTCACTGCCCCACAGATGGGACAGAGTCATTCTCCAACAGCAAAGCAGGGTCCTGTGGGGCAGGGCAACTGGGCACTGAGTGGCCAAGGATCAGGGCGTCTGCTGGCTGGGACAGGGGCACGGCTCCCCACCCCACACACCTCCACAGCCTTGAGCCAGGCGTTCCGTCCTCTTGAGTCTGTCTATAAACCAGTGGTGCTCCCCACTGTGCCGCTCCCGACAGACCCCACAGGCACGCCCCCAGGGGCACAAAGAAAGACACCAAGGCAAGTGCTCAGTGCATAGAGGGAAACAGGACACAAACTCCCTGCACGGAACCTGCATTCCAGGTGATCCGAGGATATAGAGAATAACTGAGGAGAACGTAGAGTAAGCTCACTGGAGGGACGTGCTAAGGAGAAAAAGCAGGCCAAGGAAGGGAGCTGAGGCAGGGCAGGGTTGCCATTTACACGGAAAGCTCAGGGAGGGCCCCGTGGTGCCTTATAAACATGTGTGGACAAGGTGCGAGTTTGCTGGGGCACAGAATGAAGAATGTGGATATGAGAGATTCAACGATTCTAAGGGGCGCCTGAGTGGCTCAGTCCGTTAAACGTCTGACTCTTGGTTTTAGCTCAGGTCCTGATCGCAGGGTCATGAGACTGAGCCTTGCATCAGGCTCCGCTCTCTGTGTGGAATCTGCTTGGGACTCTCTTTCCCTCTCCCTCTACCCCGCCCCCCCAAAATAAATAAATCTTAAAAAAAATTAAGAACCTACTATGTCCAACATGTTCTAAAAAATACCAACATGTGAAAAAAGAACAAAAGCTATAAAACCCCATCAAAATGTGAAAATTGCCAGTATAAGATTAAGGATTAAGAAGGAACTGTTAACTAGAACTTTAATCAACCACAAAGATCACTGAAAACCTTCCAGAAGATACTTTCCCTTTAACTGCCCAGCTCAGGATTCGGACAGGCTATTATTTGAGCTTATTAAAGCAACTCTTAAAGCACACTTCAGTTGGGCCTCTCCCTTCCCAAAGAAGAGAGCCGTTTCCTCATTACCGTCTTTTCACTGGGGTTATGCATAGGGCTCTCCAGACATAGCATGACTGGCTGCTCTCCACCACCACGGCACTGACCACGTCATGTCTTCGAGGCACGTATCCTTCAGCAAGTTTCAGAGAGTCCAAGGTGAAAAAGATGCTGTCATCTATCACCCCGTTTCTCCCGCAGAGGCTAGAAATGCAGACCTGCAAACACAGTAATTGACCGTGTAAATGTGTGCCGCACCAGGGGCCGGCCTCTCCAAACCAGCCCAATGAGGGCTGGCCTCCACCTCACCTGGGCCCCACTGCAGACCAAGTCCAACCTCTAAGGGGAGCGGGGACCCTGGTCTTGGAGAAGCAAAGCCCCGAAGATTTCATGAACGTGTAAGGCCCTCAGAGCCAAGCCTGAGGTCGTGGAGTGAGAGCGTGCCTGGTGGCCCGGGCTCACTCCCCGTGTCTCCATCCCAGCCCAGCACACACCCTCACTCTGTGAAAACTCCAGTCTCCAACGCCAGAGTGCACCAGCCTTTATAGGCGAGCTCCAGCCCTTTACCCACCCCCTCGTCCCAGCAGTGAGAACGTTTCCACATTCTGTTAAACTACAGCATCTAGGATTGCATCGTACGAGCATGCCAGGCGATCTCCAATGATCTCAAGAAAACCAGCGTTCTCAGCGAGGAAACAGCTTGACTTCCCAATGCACCCAGGAGAAGCCTGGGCTGTGAAAAGACAGGAAGACAAGGACAAGCGAGGGCCAGCACCTACCCTGTCCACGCGCTTGTACCTCAGGGGCTTCACTGAGATGGCCTCGCTGTTCCACGTGCCCGGCCGGATCCAGTACTCCGCCTCCACCCAGTCTCCCTTGCAGGGCTCGAAACCTCCAAGCAGGGAAACCATGGTGCTTACTTGGTAATGTTGGTTATACCAAAGTGTACAATTCGTTCTGAAGTTATGATACACTGAAACCATTTCTGTTCTACCTAAGAAACCCGTTTTCAATCTTAGCTCTCTCCTGGGTTTCCCCAGTTGAATGGAGCAGAGGATGTTACAGGCCCACCTTTCTGCAGCCTTACCCTCTCCTGCCCACCAGGCAAAGGCAGGGAGCCAAGAGGACTGCAGCCTGCATGGTCATACACCTGGTTTGCACAGTTTCAGGATCCCCTCTGGTTTCAAATGTTCCCCATGTTTTTCATAAGTATTATTATTAACTGCAACCAAATAAGCTGAACAGCAAATCTCTTAGTCTCCAGCCTCTAGGGCGTGTGGCTCAAGTGTGGCGGACAGTTTCTCTAATACGTGGGCACTCCTCTCTGTCAACTCTTTGCAGGAACAGTTTGCGGGAACACACAGGGTACTTGGTGGCAAAGCGCAGTGCACTCCGACCTGAGAGCTGGGGTGTCTATGCCAGCCCAGGTGGGGGAGCACTCAGTGCCCCTGCCGGACCCCGGGTGTGCCAGGCAGCTGTACCGCGGCCCCCGCAGGACGCAAGGTGCCCCGGGCCGCCACAGCAGGGTGGGCAGGAATGCTGGGCAACTACAGGTTCAGCGGCACGCAGTGGCTTGACCATGCGTCAGTAACACAGGGAGCACAGCCTGAGCGGGTCTGCTACGGCGCACGGCGTGACGCTAAACCTGTTATAACCTTTTCGTCATTCTGCAACAAATACTTTTGACAGCAATCAGTTCAAAAAATAGAAGTGCAGGGACGCCTGGGCGGCTCAGTCGGTTGTGTCCGACTCTTGATCTCAGCTCAAGCCATGATCTCAGGGTCGTGGGATGGAGGCCCCGAGTCAGACTTGGGATTCTCGCTCACTTTCCAAACTCTGCCCCTCCCCACCGCACACAAGCACTCTAATAAAATAAAAAAAAAAAATACATAAACAAAACCCAAAAGCGTATAATTTAAAACTGAGTTTGCTTCTCAAGAAAGCTGGTGATAAACCCCTAAGAGCCCGAACATCTGACAGCTCCTGATCAGCACGAGGGCCACAGTGGTACCACCACACCAGTGGTGTGAATCCAGAAGAGACAAACCTGCTGGAGCACCGACTTCTGGGTAAGGTGGCATTTTAAGAGGACAGGCCCGGAAGCACAATTCAACAGGTTGTAGGACACATTTGTATGTTGACTTATAAACCATGACTTTATCAAATATTTAACACAATTCTGCTAATTTTTTAGTCCAAATCTCTTCAGATACACGAGAAAAACGAAGCAATGTGTTAGTTGTATAAACAGTTATTTCAAGGAGTAAAACAGTGAAGCAAACTGAAATAATAGTTTGATTTCTTTTCCCCATCAGTATCATGGACTCAGGGGCGCCTGGGTGGCTCAGTCGTTAAGCGTCTGCCTTTGGCTCAGGTCAGGATCCCGGGGTCCTGGGATCGAGCCCCGCGTCGGGCTCCCTGCTCAGCGGGGAGCCTGCTTCTCCCTCTGCCCCTCCCCCCTGCTCCTGCTCTCTCTCACATGTGCGTGCTCTCTCTGTCTCTCAAATAAAGAAATAAAACCTTTAAAAAATAAATTGCAGTCACTGAATATACAGCTTGTAAACAGGAAAACAGTGACACTGCTCTCCACCAAAGCAACAGAGGAAACGAAGCCATGAGGCCCCAGGAGGCCTGTACGGCGCACATGGCTTAAAGCTGAAGTGGTATGACTGGACCCCACACTATCCCAGCTTGCACCAAGTCTTCCAACAAAGCCCTCGATATTTAATTGGATAAATGGATATTCTGTAATGGAATGATTGAAATGGACCAGACATAAATTTACAGCATCCACATTTGATGTAACATTAAAAAAAATAAGACAACTTATATGACAAGTTTTAGTTGATGATAGCATTTGATCACCTTTATGCTCATAGAGACAAACAAATAGTACCTGTAAAAACATTTGGGCTGACATAGTTACATGTCTCAATAGAAAAATACCGGACTTGGGGCACCTGGGTGGCTCAGCCATTAAGCATCTGCCTTCAGCTCAGGTCATGGTCCCAGGGTCCTGGGATCGAGCCCCGCATCGGGGTCCCTGCTCTGCGGGAAGCCTGCTTCTCCCTCTCCCACTCGCCCTGCTTGTGTTCCCTCTCTCGCTGTCTCTGTCAAATAAAATCTTTTAAAAAAAAAAAAAAAAGAAAAATACTGGACTTAAGAATTTAGTAGAATTTGCTCTGAGCTTACTAATATTTCCTCAATTAAAAATGTTATAGCCTACAAGGAGAGCCAATCAAAAGTTTCAGTTTCAAATTCATCAACCATAAAATATGCAGCTTTGAAGAAGATTCCAAGCCACTGTATAAAAAAAAATGAAATTAAGATACTAAAAAATTTGTTTTAATTTTATTTTTTTAAATATTAAGGTTTTATTTATTTACTGGTTTGAGAGAGAGCAAAAGAGAGAAGGCATGCACATGGCGGGGGGTTGGGGCAGAGGGAAAGGGAGAGAGAAAATCTCAACCAGACTCCCCGCTGAGCTGAGTGTGGAGCCCAGTTAAGCAGGGCTGGATCTCACAACCCTGAGATCATGAACTGAGCCGAAATCAAGTTGGACGCTTAACCAACTGAGCCACGCATGAACCCCAATGTATGTTTTTTAGAATACCAGTGACAGGGCGCCTGGGTGGCTCAGTTGGTTAAGCGACTGCCTTCGGCTCAGGTCATGATCCTGGAGTCCCTGGATCGAGTCCCGCATCGGGCTCCCTGCTCGGCAGGGAGTCTGCTTCTCCCTCTGACCCTCCCCCCTCTCATGTGCTTGCTCTCTCTCATTCTCTCTCTCTCAAATAAATAAAATCTTTAAAAAAAAAAAAAAAAAAGAATACCAGTGACATGCTATTAGAAATGCTGAAAAATTAAAATATGTTATTATGTGTCAAGAACATAATGACTGAATAATATTAAGTTGTTTTAATGGGCCCAAGTATTCTTTTTCTAAAAAAAAAAAATTGTGGGGCGCCTGGGTGGCTCAGTTGGTTAAGCGACTGCCTTCGGCTCAGGTCATGATCCTGGAGTCCCGGGATCGAGTCCCGCATCGGGCTCCCTGCTCGGCAGGGAGTCTGCTTCTCCCTCTGACCCTCCTCCCTCTCATTCTCTCGGTCTCAAATAAATAAATAAAATCTTAAAAAAAAAAAACTGTTTTGCAAACAGTTTCTGAATAATGCTACTTTAAAGGTCCACCAATACAGTAAAATCAATTTGTTCATCGATATGCAAGTGTTTAAAAAATGACTTAATTCATTTTCACACCCCTTCCCACTTCTCAGTGTGTACCAGTCTGGACACTGACATGGTCACCCGGCTACAGCTCTGGCCATGGGAGAGGAGACAGCCACTGTCAGAACACGAGGTGGGGGTGTGACCCTGACCTCTCTCCCCTCTCTTCTGCCAGTCAGTGGGTGCTCTCCTGAGGCTAATCCCAACCAGAAGCCAGAGGGCAAGGCTGGGTGGTCCATACTGGGCAGGCCTGGGGGCAGAGTGGGGCGGATGCAGAAAGGCATCAGAGACCGTCCAGTTGCAAAGGCTGAAGAACTCCGGCAACGGGACAGGGTGTCAGAGGGCTGGGCTTCGACCCAGGAAGGAGGGACCAGCTGCTGGGTAGAGGTTTTCAGACAGAAAATCTGCAGACCTCAGGGATGCAGGCAGAGGAAGAGCAGGGCCCGAAGTGGCCCCCTGATCACTAAGGCGCACCCCGACACAGGGCACAGCACTCTGTCCCGGGAGTGGCACAGGTTCTTGGGCCTGGTGAAAGGGCTCAGGGAAGATCCACGACACCTGCTCTTTATCTCCCAGGTGGGTCCATAAACCAGTTCATCTGCTAAGAAGGAAAGAACCTGACTTGTGACCCAGGCTGGGAGCTCGGGCCACACTGGTTACGTGGATGTGTAGATGCTACAGGGCTATCCACGGCTTACCCTGGAAAGAAAGAGGAAAGAAGGAAGTTCGTCGTACACTCGGACTCTAGACCCCGCTCTTAGGCCAGTGATTCCTACCCAGGGCCATTCTGTCTCCCAAGCCATGTTTGCAGACGTTCTGGGTTCTCACAACTGGGGGATGGGGTGGCAGTTAGTGGGTAGAGGTCAGGGATGCTGCTAAACACATCCCACAATCCACAGGGCAGCTACCACAATGGAATGGGCAGCCTCAAATGTCACAGGGCAGAGCACGAGAAAGCCTGCTTTAGGCTGAATGCCCAATTCCATTTTAGCAGCCTTGGCCAAAACGGTTAAGGAATCACTGGATATTCACGTGTAAAACAGCTTGGGCTCTGCTACTGATGTTAAGAATTCTCATGAGTAGGGAGGAGGGCGCCTTACTGGCTCAGTGGGTAGACATGTGACTCTTGATCTTGGGGTTGTGAGTTCAAGCCCCATGCTGGGGACTGGGGGTAGAGTTTACTTAAAAAAAAAAAAAAAAAAAAAACAAACCAGGAAGAATGAAGCAGGGGAAATAGGAGGGGTAGACGAACCATGAGAGACGATGGACTCTGAAAAACAAACTGAGGGTTCTAGAGGGGAGGGGGTTGGGAGGATGGGTTAGCCTGGTGGTGGGTATTGAGGAGGGCACGTTCTGCATGGAGCACTGGGTGTTATGCACAAACAATGAATCATGGAACACTTCATCTAAAACTAATGATGTAACGTATGGGGATTAACATAAGAATAAAAAAATTAAAAAAAAAACCCAAAAAACAAACAAAACAAAACTTGAAAAACAGAAAAAGAATTCCCATGAGTGTTATTTGTGGGCCTGGATCTGAAGTGTCATCCACAGAACTGGGCTGATGGCCACCACTGCCTCTACAGTCCGAGACTGAGGGGACTCTGTGATCCTGAGACCTCACCTCCCACCTTCACACTCTTCAATATTCACAGGCTCACAGCAGTCCCTGGTGACACCCCTCCTTCTGGTCCCTCCTTCCCGGGTCGAAGCCCAGCCCTCTGACACCCTGTCCCGTTGCCGGAGTTCTTCAGCCTTTGCAACTGGATGGTCTCTGATGCCTTTCTGCATCCGCCCCACTCTGCTCCCAGGCCTGCCCAGTATGGACCACCCAGCCTTGCCCTCTGGCTTCTGGTTGGGATTAGCCTCAGGAGAGCACCCACTGACTGGCAGAAGAGAGGGGAGAGAGGTCAGGGTCACACCCCCACCTCGTGTTCTGACAGTGGCTGTCTCCTCTCCACCCCTTCCCAAAACAGTCAGAGCTTGCTCACCTCCCATGCACAGCTGAGCCAGACTCACACGGGTCACCCTGGAAGGGTCAGAACACAACCTGTGCTTCACCTGGACCTCCTCACAGAGCCCTTGGTCCGCCTGCACGCAGGGAGACTGGGCCTTACCAGCCCTAGAGGAACCCCAGACTGGCCCACCTCCCACCGTGCCGCACTGCACCGTTCCGGCACAGCAGAAGACCCTGGCCTGTCCGCTCTCCCTCCCATTAGAGCACATTCTACAAGACAGCGACAGGCCCCGGGTAAGGCCTTCCAGTATTTGCTGAATCGATGCCAAGAAAGAAACGGTACGGTCTGGCTCTCCCTGAAGTAAATGAAACATCTAGCCCAGCTCTTCCTCTTCTCATCTTCCAGTCAGAGATGGGCAATGGTACCCTGCCGCCTGTCTCTGTACATACAGTCTGACAGGGACACAGCCACACCTCTCTGCTTCAGTGCCACTGACGGCTGTGCTCACGCTACCACCAGCCCAGAGGTTAAGGAGCTGCGAGAGACCACGGGCCCCGCAAGCTTTACAACCTGGCCTGTCTCAGAAAAGGACGGTGGCCTTCGTTTTGGGACTCCCGTTACCTTTTTCCACACCGTGTTTTCTCTTTCAAGAATGTTCTTTTTGCTGCGGATGTCAGGCTGTCAGCTATCTGGACCCTCTCAGCTCAAGAAGACTTGAGACTGTGCTGGAAATCCTCCACCTGTGTTCAGGTACCAGTCCTCACGGTCAACTACTTCTGCACCTCAGCAGTGTCTGCGGCACGAACCGTGTCCCTGTCCGGGAGTCACTTCCTGTCAGCAGTTACAGGGACCGAGGGATTCCCTTCGGAGCAACTGCACGATCAGTTTTTCCAGAATTGAGAGTTTTCTGACAGAACGGAGTTTTTAAAATCCCAGCCACCTGTCAATTTCATTCTGGAAACTTCCAGGGTTAGCAATCAAGGTCAGAGTCCTGGCTTTTACATCTAAGAAACGTAGAACAGCAAGTGGCCGGGTGGGCTGAGCTAATCGCCCTCCTGCACTGGGCTCCCTGGCAGCCAAGGTGGGAGAGAATTGCGGCTCCCCCGCCCACGCGTGGCTGGCAGGGTGAGCAGCTGGAATTCAGCTCAAGAAGTACCTCACCCATGCAGCTTTTCCAATCCTGCCCGATTCCAAGGCAAGTACAGGTCTGTTTCTCCTTGGGAGGAAGATCTAGGGTCTTACTCATCTTGGTCTCCTACTACCTAGCTCCCTACCCATCACTGTAGACAGCAGGTACACAATAAATCGTTGTTGAGTTAGACTCAAGAACGGCATTAACAAATTATTTATTTAGGCATAAAAACAAAATTTTAGATAGCTAAAAACAAACGCAATAAAAAACGGATATACATTTGTGGGAAGGACAAAGTTATCCCCAAGTCCTCTTTTAAAACATTTGAAGTACTGTAAAAACAGCAGTTGCCTTATACATCTGTGACACTGTTGACTTAGATCAGTAACAATACTTACATAAAAGGAACAATTACCCAGAAATTAGTGACTCCATTCAACGAATGACACAAAACGAACCACAGCAGTCTACACCGTCTACTGCTTGGAGTCAACACCTGGTGAAGGCATTCTAGTCCGAAACCTTCTCAAAAAACAAAGCATGCTCAAATTTGGCCCTTTCAATATGTGTGACCATCTCAAAGCTAATTCATAAAATTAAAAAAAATACACAAAACCTCACCTCAAATGTGAGCAGAAACCCATCTAACATACCTTCGCAAACACTCTCCAGAGAGAAGTATGTGGTCTGACTGATGTAGCCAGCACCCTCCATCAGCGAAGTCACACAGCCAATCAGCACTCGGGGGCTGGAGTCGGACAGCCCTCTGCCATGGTTTTTGCTGTCGTCTTCCCACTTATCAGAGACAGCCTCCACCTGCAAGACAAACCGCTATTCAAACTATAATAAAAGGACTACAAGAGAAGCAAACTACAGGCAAGTATCTTTCATGAATACAGATATTAAAAATCCTCAACAAAATACCAGGAAACCAAATATGACAGTGCATTAATAGGGTTACACACTGCATTCAAGGCCAGTTTACCCAGAATGCAAAGATGGTTCAACATATGAAAATTAATCAATATAATACACAACACATTGGTAGAACAAAGGAAAAAAACACAAGAAATTCTCAGCTGATGTAGAGAAGACATTTGATAAAACGACACCCTTTCATGAGAGAACACTCCAACCAGGAATTGAAGACTTCTTCAACGTGATAAAGCCCATGTATGAAAAACCCACAGCTAACATCACACTCAATGATGGAAAGATTGAAAGTTTTTCCCTTAGAATAAGGAACTAGGCAAGGATTTTGCTACTTTTGTTCAAAAAAAGTATTGAGGCCTTAACCAGAGCAATTGGGCAAGAAAAAGAAATAAAGGCATCCAAACTAGAAAGAAAAAATATTTGTTTGCAATGGCATGATCTTACATGTAGAAATATATTTTCTATAGGAATAAATATTCCATAAAAAATCTGTTACAGCTAATAAATTCAGCAAACTTGTAGCATACAAAATCAACATACAAAAATCAGTTGCATCTTGTGCACTCACAATAAACTATCCAAAAACAGAAATTTAGAAAACAATTCCATTTACAATACCATCAAAAAGAATAAAACACTTAGGAATAAAGTTAAGCCAAAAGATGAAATACATACACTAAAAACTACAAAATGTGATAAAAGAAGTAAAAAAAAGACACAAATAAATGGAAAGACAAAGTATTCATGGACCAGAAGACCTAATATGGATATATCAATACTATCCAATGTGATTTACAGATTCAATGTAATCCCTCTCAAAATCCCAATGACATTTTCAATAGAAATAGAAAAACCCCATCCTAAAATTCACCTGGACTCTCAAGGGACCCCAAAGAGCCAAAACAATCTTGAAAAGGAAAACAAAGTTAGAGGATTTCAAAACATGCTACAAAGCTACAGTAACCAAGAGTGTGGTAGTGCCATAAAGACAAACTTAAGACCGATGGAATAGAATATGGTCAAGTGATTTTCAACAAGGGTGGGGAGACCACTCAAGGGGGAAAAGGTTTTACCCATTGTGCAGTCCTCTCAAAAAATGGTGCTGGGAAGGGGTACCTGGGTGGCTCAGTCATTAAGCGTCTGCCTTCGGCTCAGGTCATGATCCCAGGGTCCCGGGATCGAGCCCCGCGTCGGGCTCCCTGCTCCGTGGGAAGCCTGCTTCTCCCTCTCCCACTCCCCCTGCTTGTGTTCCCTCTCTCGCTGTCTCTCTGTCAAATAAATAAAATCTTAAAAAAAAAAATGGTGCTGGGAAAATTGGGTATCAACATGCAAATGAATGAAGGCAAACCCTTACCCAACATCATATTAAAAAATTAACACAAAATGGATCAAAGACTTAAATTTAAGAGCTAGAACTATAAAACTTTTAGAAGCAAGCAAAGGTGAAAATCTTCATGATCTTGGATCAATCAATGACTTTTTCATTGTGATATCAAAAGGACAGGCAACTTAAAAAAAGGATAAACTGCACTTCATCAAAATTTAAAACATCTGTGTATCAAAGAATACTATCGAGAGAAACTGAAAAGATAACCCACAGAATGGGAGAAATGTTTGTAAACCACGTATCTGATAAAAGATTAATATCCAGAATATATAGAGAATTTCTATAAGTCAAGACAAAAATAAATAAGGCAGTTAAGATATGGGCAAAGAACTTAAATAGACCTTTCTCCAAAGAAGGTATACAAATGACCAATAAGCACATGAAAAGATGTTTAACATCACTGATCATTAGGGAAAGGTAAATCAAAGCCGCAGTAAGATACCACTTCGTATCCACTAGGATGGTTACTGTCAAAAAAATGAAAAGTAACGTGTTGGCAAAGATGTAGAAAAACTGGAATCCCTGTGCACTGCTGGAGGGAATATAAAATGCTGCAGCTACTATGGAAAAGTTTGCAGGTTCCTCAAAGAGCTAAACATAGAATGACCATATGACCGCTGTAATTCCACTCCAAGGGATATACCCAAAAGAAAACAGGGACTCAAAGACACTTGTTCAAAGCAGCATTATTCACAATAGCCAAAAGGTAGAAACATCCCAAGTGTCCATCAACAGAGTGTACAAAGTGTAGCCTATATACAATGGAATATTCTTCAGCCATAAAAAGGAATAATATTCTGATGGGTTACATGGATAAACCGTGAAAATACGCTAAGTCCAATAATGCAAACACAAAAGGACAAATATTGCATGATTCCACATGTCTGAGATACCCAGAAGAGTCAAATTCATAGAGACAGAAAGTAGAACAGTGAATTATTTTTTTTTTTTAAGATTTATTTATTTATTTATTTATTTGACAGAGAGAGAGAGATAGCGAGAGAGGAAACACAAGCAGGCGGAGTGGGAGAGGGAGAAGCAGGCTTCCCGCCGAGCAGGGAGCCCGATGCGGGGCTCGATCCCAGGACCCCGGGATCATGACCTGAGCCGAAGGCAGACGTTTAATGACTGAGCCACCCAGGCGCCCCGTTTTATTTTATTTTTAAAGATTTTATTTATTTATTTGAGAGAGAGAGAGAGAGAGAGCGAGCACATGAGAGGGGGGAGGGTCAGAGGGAGAAGCAGACTCCCTGCCAAGCAGGGAGCCCGATGCGGGACTCAATCCCGGGACCCTGGGACTGTGACCTGAGCCAAAGGCAGACGCTTAACGACTGAGCCACCAGGTGCCCCTGAATTATTGTTTTAATGATGATGAAAAAGTTGTGAAGATAGTGGTAATGGGTGCACAATGCGAACGTACTTGTCGCTGGATTGTACACCTAAAAATGGTTAAAATGTTAAATTTTATGTCTATTTCACCACAGTAAAGCTACGTAAAAAATAAGCAAGGAATTCCACATCTTTCATGAAATCAGTAATACTACCTAATGTTGGCAAATCAAGCAAAGGTGAAGCATATTGTTCAAGTGATTCAGGAATCTACTGAAAAGCTAAGAACAGAAACCAAGAAAAGCACTGGGTCTGAGGAAATAAAGCACAGCTGGAGTATACGCAAATTTTTTTTTTTTTTTTGGTAGCACCGTAGGCCAGAGCAACCTACTAGAACTTTCTGCAATGAAAGAGACGGTTTATGTTTGTGCTGCCCAATTTGGTAGCCACCAGCTGCATTTAGCACTTGAAATGTGGTTAGTGAAGCTGAGCAACTTTAAATTTTATTTACTTTTAATACATTTAAATTTAAATAGCTACACATGATTGATGCTATCATACTGAACGATGCAATTCTAAAATTTGGTATTTAAATGTACTATTTTTAAGATTTAAAAAAATAATATTAAGCATTAACTAAAATAGTAATAAAGTACATCTCAAACATCTTTTAGAAGATTTTATTTATTTATTTGAGAGAGAAAAAGTGTCGAGCAAGGAGCCCGACACGGTGCCGATCCCAAAACCCTGAGATCATGACCTGAGCCAAAATCAAGAGTCAGATGCTTAGCCTTAACCCAGGTACTCCTCATCTCAACCATTTTTAAAAAGGAGTTGAGCTCACTAAGTTTGCCAGCTACCAAATAACATAACAAAACCCAGCAGCTTTCCTACATAAGAAAACCATTAATTTAAAAATATAGGAGGCACCTGGGTGGCACAGTAAGTTGAGTGTCCAACTCTTGGTTTTGGCTCAGGTCTGATCTCTGGGTTGTGGCATTGAGCCCTGCATTGGGTTCCACGCTGGGCATGGAGCCTACTTGAGATTCCCTCTCTCCCTCTCCCTCTGCCCCTCTTGCTCATGCTCTCATTCTCTCGCTCTAAAATAAATAAATCTTGGGGCACCTGGGTGGCTCAGTCGTTAAGCGTCTGCCTTCGGCTCAGGTCATGATCCCAGGGTCCTGGGATCGAGCCCCGCATCGGGCTCCCTGCTCTGCAGGAAGCCTGCTTCTCCCTCTCCCACTCCCCCTGCCTGTGCTCCTCTCTCTCACTGTGTCTCTCTCTGTCAAATAAATAAATAAAATCTTAAAAAAAAAAAAACTTAAAAAAATAAATAAAAATACAAAACAAAGTTATATTGATAATGGAACATAAACATTAAAATTCTTGGAAATAAACAAGAAATTTGCAGAACCTAAGTAAAGAAAGCTACTGAGCTGTAAAAAGAACATAAAGGAGAGCTTAAATAATTGGATAAATTGTAGTTGGAGAAGTCTATATATGATCCACATGTTGCTTAGCCTAAATGGATCCACAAACTCAGTGCTGTCCAAAGCGATTCTAAGCTGAGTAGGAGAAGCAAAAGAATGACTCTAATGTTCATCCAGAATAATCAGAGAGTGGGAGAATTCCATCCACACCGAGGAGGGAAACCTGCCTACCACCCATGGATGAGACAGTGCCACGAGGGCCCACACATAGGCATCAGGACCAAGGGGGCCCCATGCACATGGGGTTCTGGTGTGTGATAAAGGGACATTCCTGATCAGAAGGAAAAAAAGTGAAATGACTGGTCAGCTACTGAAAAAGAAATGTCTGGTTCCCTCTTTCAGTCTGTATAGCATACAAATTCCAGGCAGATTAAACATTTAAATGTCAAGGGCACCTGGGTGGCTCAGTTGGTTAAGCGACTGCCTTTGGCTCAGGTCATGATCCTGGAGTCCTGGGATCGAGTCCCGCATCGGGCTCCCTGTTCAGCAGGGAGTCTGCTTCTCCCTCTGACCCTCCCCCCTCTCATGCTCTCTCTATCTCATTCTCTCTCTCAAATAAATAAATAAAATCTTTAAAAAAATATATTTAAATGTCAAGAAACAATTTTCAGAGGAAAACCTGAGTGCATATGTCTGAGTGGAAGAAGCCTCTTTAAGGATTCTTAGAGGCCAAAGCCACATGGAAAAGACAGACACATTTAACTGCATAAAACAAAACTTTAAAAAAACTTTTTTAAAAAAAAAAGTTAAAACATAATCCTGGGGGAGATATCTACAACCCTTTCATATAATAATTTTCCTTAAAAAGCTCTAATTTCCCAAAAAGACAAGTATGTCCACTCTTCCCACTTTTATTTGATATAGTACTGGAAGTCCTAGCCACAGCAATTAGATAACATACAGAAATAAAAAACATCCAAATTGGTCAGGAAGAAGTAAAACTTACCACATGCAGATGGCATGATACTGTATACAGAAAACCCTGAAGGCTCCACCAAAACCTACCAGAACTGATACATGAATTCAGTAAAGTCGCAGGATACTTATCAATGTACAGACATCTGTTGCATTCTATACACGAATAATGAAGCTGCAGATAGTGAAATTAAGAAAACAATCCCATTTACAATTGTACCAAAAACAATAAAATACTTAGGAATAAACTTAAGCAAAAGGTGAAAGACCTGCATTCTGAAAACGCTAAAACACGGATGAAAGAAACTCAAGATGCTGCAAAGAAATGGAAAGACATTCCATGCTCGTGGACTGGAAGAAACATATTGTTAAAACATCTATACTATTCAAAGCAACCTACAGATTTAATGCAATCCCTCTCAAAATACCAACAGCATTTTTCACAGAACTAGAACAATCCTAAAACTTGTATGGAGCCACAAAAGACCTCGACTAGCCAAAGCAATCCTGAAAAGGAAAAACAAAACTGGAGGCATCACAATTCCAGACTTCAAGTTATATTACAAAGTGGTAGTAATTACAACAGTATAGTCCAGACACAAAGATCAAGGGAATAGGATAAAAAACCCAGAAATAAATCCACAATTATATGGTCAGTTAATCTTCGACAAAGGAATGAATATCCAATGGGAAACAGGCAGTCTCTTCAACAAATGGTGTTGGGAAAACTGGACAGCAACATGTAAAGGAATGAAACTGGACCACGTTCTTACACCACACACAAAGTAAACTCAAAATGGATGAAAGACCTAAATGTGAGGCCTGAAACCATAAAAATCTTAGAAGAGAACACAGGCAGTAATGTGACGTCACCCATAACAACATCTTTCTAGATGTCTCCTGAGGCAAGGGAAACAAAAGCAAAAATAAACTATTGGAACTTCATCAAAATAAAAATCTTCTGCACAGCAAAGGAAACAGTCAATGAAACTAAAAAGTAACATACTGAATGGGAGAAGATATTTGTAAATGACATAAAGGCTCTGATAAAGGGTTACTATCCAAAATGCATAAAGAATTGGTAAAACTCAACACTCAAAAAATAAATAATCTGATTAAAAATGGGCAGAAGACATGAATAGACATTTCTCCCAAAACGACATCCAGATGATCAACAGACACATGAAAAGAATTCAACATCACTCATCATCAGGGAAATGCAAATCAAAACCACAATAAGATACCACCTCACACCTGTCACATTGGCTAAAATCAAAAAGTCAGGAAACGACAGGTGTTGGTGAGTATGTGGAGGAAGCGGAACCCTCCCGCACTGTTGGTGGGAATGCAAACTGGTGCAGCCGCTCTGGAAAACAGTATGGAGGTTCCTCAAAAAGTTAAAATTGGGGGCACCTGCGTGGCTCAGTTGGTTAGGCGTCTGCCTTTGGCTCCGGTCATGATCCCAGGGTCCTGGGATGGAGCCCCGCATCGGGCTCCCTGCTCAGCGGGGAGCCTGCTTCTCCCTGCTGCTTGCCCTACTTGCGCGCACGCACTCTCTTTCTCTGTCAAATAAATAAAGAAAATCTTAAAAAAAAATAAAAGAAACTGGACCCTTATCTTAAAAAAAGTTAAAAATAGAACTATGCTATGATCCAGTAATCAAAACACAAAACACAAAAAGACTAATTCAAAGGATACAAAGATAGGATACAGCCTATCTTTACAGCAGCATCATTTATAATAGCCAAATTATGGAAGCAGTCCATGTGTCCATCAACAGATGAATGGATAAAGAAGAGGTGGTACAGGGCGCCTGGGTGGCTCAGTCGTTAAGCGTCTGCCTTCGGCTCAGGTCATGATCCCAGGGTCCTGGGATTGAGTCCCACATCGGGCTCCCTGCTCGGCAGGAAGCCTGCTTCTCCCTCTCCCACTCCCCCTGCTTGTGTTCCTGCTCTCGCTATCTCTGTCAAATAAATAAATAAAATCTTAAAAAAAAAAAAAGAGGTGGTATATATACATACAATGGAATATTACTCAGCCATCAAAAAGAACAAAATCTTGCCATTTGCCATGACATGGATGGAACTAGAGAATATTATGCTAAACGAAATAGTCAGAGAAAGACAAATACCACATGATTACACCCATATGTGGAATTTAAGAAACAAAACAAATGAGCAAAGGGCGAAAAAAGGAGAAACAAACCAAGAAACAGACTTGTAACTACACAGAACAAACTGATGGTCACCAGAGGGGAGATGGGTGGGGGGATGGGTGAAAAAGGTGATGGTGATTAAGTTTAAAAAAACATTTAAAAAAAAAATGAAAACGACATTTCACAGAGAAATTTTAAACCCTCGTAGTGTCCCTCCTAAAAGACCAGCAAGTCAAGAATGGGGAGAGGGAGAGATGAAGCCTGGACAGGCTGACATGGTGAGATCATGCCTGAAAAAGAAGCTATGCAGAGGAGAATTTTCCCCAAAGAAAAAGTTCTTAATTATTATATTTCTAACAGCTTATGGCGGATTGTGGTGATGGCTGCAGAACTCTGAATATATTAAAACACTGAATTGTATACCTCATATGGGTGAACTGTATAGTATGTAGATTATATATCAATAAAACTTTTTGAAGATTTTATTTATTTATTTGAGAGACAGAGAGACATACAGACAGCCAGCGGGGAGGGGCATAGGGAGAGGGAGAAGCAGACTCCCCGCTGAGCCGGGAGCCCCAATGCGGACTGGATCCCAGGACCCTGGGATCTTTTTTTTTTTTTTTTTTAAGATTTTATTTATTTATTTGAGACAGAGAGCACATGAGAGGGGGGAGGGTCAGAGGGAGGAGCAGACTCCCTGCAGAGCAGGGAGCCCGATGCGGGACTCGATCCAGGGACTCCAGGATCATGACCTGAGCCGAAGGCAGTCGCTTAACCAACTGAGCCACCCAGGCGCCCCAGGACCCTGGGATCTTGACCTGAGCTGAAGGCAGATGCTTAACTGACTGAGCCACCCATGTGCCCCTGTCCCAATAAAACTCTTAACAAAAAGGAAAAAAGCTCTAATTTCCCTAATATAGAAACTTTAATTTAAAAAAACTTTAAACAAAAAAAGTATAAAGCATATGAAAATAACTCCTAGAAAAAATGTGAAAATTAATCTACTTTAAGGCTTAAGTGCAAATTAAAATTATGAAGTCACTTTTCACTTATTAGATTGGCAAAGATTTCAGAGATTGATAACATCCACATCTTTGCCAACTTTGGGTAACAGGCAGTCTCTCATCTTGCTCCTGGGAGTATAAATTAATTTGTACATTATTAAAGGATAATCTGATAACCATTGAAATGTTAAATGTGCATATACTTTGACTAACAATTCCACTTCTAAGACTTCTAGCACAAAAAATACTATTTTTAAATGAACACAACTGCTGAATAGAATCTACTAATTATCTTTGCTAACTGCATTACAAGGGTCCACTCTTTCTGCCACCTTGGAGCCTGTGGAGTCTGCTGGAACAGGACTCCTAAAACGACAAGTATGTTTGGAAGGCTGTGGTCTAGGCCATTTTTGTTGGCTATAAGCGGGGTCTCTGGAACCAGAGGAGGACACAGCTCTTCTTAAAATTGGAGGTTATGCTCAGATGAAACTGAATTCCATCTAGGCAGAAGATGCGCTTCTTTGTGCAAAGCAAAGAACAACACAGTGACTCCTGGTGGCAAACTGAACAAAATCAGAGTAATCTGGGGTAAAGTAACTTGTGCTCCTGGAAACAGAGATATGGTTTGTGCCAAATTCTGAAGCAACCTTCCTGCTAAAGCCACTGGCCACAGAATCCGTGTGATGCTATGGCCCTCAAGGATTTAAACTTACTGAAAAATACGTAAGGGTGTAGATTTGTTCTCTTCTAAAAAAAAAAAAGGGGGTCCAATGGTTATAATTTTTAACAATTTTTTGAAATACTAGAATAAAAATGTTAAGCATTCTTTGCCATGACATAAAATTACAGACAAGCTTTACATTCTGAATTATAAATTTCTATGTTGTTTGAACAATATACAATAACCGCCATTGATTTTTTAAGACAGAAACCATTATGAAAAAAAAAAGCAGCCCCGGGCAGGTACATTCCACTCTGCCTTGCCCATGTTGTCTCTGAGAGGTTAACTAAACACGAAGCCCCACCATGAAGAGAGACTTCGCAAACCACTCAGGCCTTACCCTAATTGCTTTCAGTCCATTTGACACTTTATCTTCTTGCACAACGGCAATAACTTCCTGTCCGACACTGAGAAGCACTTTGGTGGTCACAGCTTCGTTAGAGAAGTAGATCAAATCATCAATCATGCCATAATCGCTGCAGTACCTTGTCACGACACCCTGGACAGTTTTCAACTTGGTGTCACCTGAGATGCATCAACAAAGAGATCATACAGACCTTAAAAGCAAAGCAAGCCTACATTACAGAGAAAGGTGGAGTACAGGAGGGTCCAGGTGGTTTGGAGCCCTCTGAGCTGGAAAACCCTCCCGGGGCGGGGAGAGTCTTCAGAAAGTAGGGTTTGTGAGGCAGGTGGCCCAGGTTCCTCTAAGGAGTACGGTGGTGGACTCGGGAGCCAGACTACCTGGGTTTGAATCCCAGCTCTTCTATGCTACTTGTGCATCTCTGGGCTAGGTCCCAAACCACCAACGACTCTGCGCTTGTTCTCTGTTGTGAAACAGAGACCGTCACAGTCTCTACCCAAGGGGGCTGTCTGGGGAAACGAGTCCAAGGCACGGGCTAGGGTGCAAATTTATACTGGCATCTGGGAGCCGCGACTACGAGCTGTCATCACTCCTATGACCTTCCTTCGTCACCAAGAACATCAGCAATGGTGTCAGGAGATTCTGTATTACCTCACCAAGCAAGGCGCTGGAAGAGATGCCAGGCTTGGCAGTCAAGTCTGGCCTACAGGCCGGGCAAGCCCTCCTCGGAGCAGTGACTGTCCCCACCACCGGCCCCCGCAGCAGCCAGTGCTCTCTGGGTCCCCAGCGCACCTTGGCTGCTCCTTCCACTGCCTTCACCGGAATGCAAATGCAGCCCGGAGCTGAGCTCAAGCTGCTTCTGAAAGCCCGCATCTAACAGGCAAGACCCAGACTGACGCCAGACCGGCTCCAGGCTACAAGGCCGGCCCTGGAGGCGTCAGCAAGTCTGGATACAGACGGCTCTTAGCATGCCGCCTGCCACAGGCCAACTGCACTTCCGCCACTTCTGGCCTCTCGTGGAGACTCCTTTCCTCAGAGCCTAGAGAAAACCACGAGAGACTCCCCCCCGAACTCAATCCTCACGAGGAGGAGGAACCGTGCTCCTCTGCGCTCAAACACAACCTCACCCCGGGAGAAGCACGGCTGAGCCAGGCGGGCTGGCCGATCCAGAGCCTCCTCGACGCGGAACCGCAAGTCACAGCGAGGACGTGCGGACACATCTTGCCCGTCGCCGGCCGCACACGCAGGCTCCGAGCCAGGCGCACTGACCGGGACACAAGCGTGCTAGTCAGGCACGGTGCTCTCACCGAGCTAACACAGGCCTTTTCTAACCGCAGGCTCCACGCCGCGCGGGGAGCCGAACACGGGGCCCGATCCCACGACCCTGAGGTCAGCACCCGAGTGGACAGCGAGTCGGTGCTTAACCGACGGCGCCCCCGCGGAAGGCCTCTTCAAGTCAGGCCGGGAAGGGAGCCCGTCCGGGGCGGGGCGCGCGCCCGGGGCGTCCCACAGCCGGCCGTGCGCGCCGGCCGCCTTCCCTCCCCGCCCGCCCCGGGCCCCGGCGTGCGGACACGGGCTGCAGCGCGGCCCCGCCCCGCGAGGCACCTTCCGCGAGCTCGGACCGCGGCGGCCCTGCGTCCTCGTTGGGGCCGTCCGCTCTCCTCCAGAAGAACGCAACCAGCTTGGTCGCGAGTCGCAGCATGGCCCGGCCGCCGCCCAGACTCCGCACCGCCCGCCGCCTGCGGGTGTCCGCACGCGGCCACGCGGTTCCCGCCGCCCTTGGCCAATGGGGTCGGCGCGCCCGCGCCTGCGCCCGTGCTTCGCAGCCTCGGCCAATGGGGTCGGCGCGTTCGCGCCTGCGCCTGCGCCTCACACCCTCGGCCAATGGGCTCGCCGCACGCGCCGCGGCCGTTAGCAGCTGCTAGCTGGCGGTTGGCGACCGTTAGCATGCCGCCCAATGAGGCGAGGTGCCGGTGGGCGAGAGGTCGTGCTGGGCACCTGGTGTCGCGCTGTGGGTGGAGCCTCGTGCGGGCGGGCGTCCTGTGTCCGTCGGTGCGTCGCCCGGCCGTGCGCTGGGAGGAGCGCGGTGAGGGGGTTCCGCTCTGCTCAGGGAGCTCCTGTCATGTCCGCGGTGGCATTTGTGCACTGACCGAGACGCCCAGCTGTCCCTGGCGTATCCCTGGTCCCCGCCTGCGGCCTGCGGGGCCCGCCGTGCGGATCGTCGGGCGCAGATCCCCCTCCGCCGCCGCCGCCTCCTGCGTGCCCTAGCTGGGATTCTATGCATCTTTTCGAAAACTACCTCTTTTCATTGATTTTTGTCTCTTATTTTTTCCTGCCTTTAATCCTGTTGTTGAACTCGTGCTTTCCTAACTCCTTAAGCTGAGAATGAGATGAGTTCGCTCGAGCTCGCGTCCGGCTGCACCCTGTACGACCGCCCGGGCTGGGATTTCCGTTGTCACTCCGGTGGCGCACGGATTTTCTCCATTTTGCACGGACGGGGAATAAACTCGTACATATTGGGGGATTTCCGGGATTTTGTGCTAATTCCTAATTGGATTTCGTCCTGGTTGGAGAATGCAATGTGGACGAGCCCTCCCATCCGCCTCTGTGTCTGGAGCTGCTCCAGATGGACCCCGCGGCTCCCCCCCGTTCTGTCAGCCCGGGGTCCCCGGGTCGGTGTGACCCACCCTGACCTTCAGTAGATCAGCCTGGGGGCCCCGGGGTCGGTGTGACCCACCCTGACCTTTAGTAGATTAGCCCGGGGCTCCCCGGGGTCAGTGTGACCCGCGTGCTGTCCTTCAGTAGATCAGCCTGGGGACCCCGGGGTCAGTGTGACTCACACTGACCTTTAGTAGATCAGCCCGGGGCTCCCCGGGGTCAGTGTGACCCGTGTGCTGTCCTTCAGTAGATCAGCCCGGGGCTCCCCGGGGTCAGTGTGACCCGTGTGCTGTCCTTCAGTAGATCAGCCCGGGGCTCCCCGGGGTCGGTGTGACCTGTGTGCTGTCCTTCAGATCAGCCTGGGGGCCCCGGGTGTGTGTGTGTGTGTGACCTGTGTGCTGTCCTTTTAGTAGGTCCGAGGGCAGCCTGAGCGTCGCTCGTCCATCCATGCCATGTTGTTATGATTCCCCTTGGAGAGCTGTGAAGGTCGTCCTTCCCCAACATCTCAGAAGCCTGACGAAGTCCACATCTCAGACCAGCACTGGGAATGCATCCCAGAGTGGGAAGGTCCCAGTGTTTTCCCAGGTTGGGGAGGAAATAGGTACCCAAGGCAGAGGCTGTTGGCCCCGGTTGCACTTCCTGCCAGGGTGCCAAGGAGAGGCTTGGACAACAAGGGTGGTTTGCAGCAGGAGTGTCCACTCCATGAGACCGTCCCCTGTATCCATCAGCCCTGCATTCTGGGCACTTCAACTCGGCTCTTCAGCTGGCCCATGTGGATGCCCAACAGACCTGTCCACCTTGGCCTCAGAAGCAAACCGCAGCCTCCTCTGTGTCGGCTGAGACACACTGCACCTGCACTGCTCACACTGGACTCCTGACCCTCTCGCCCCACGTCATCCTCACTGCACATTGCGTGGGCACTTCCAACGGCTTACCACCTCTGGGCTCCCCTGCCATCCTGGCCAACGGCCTGCTCTGTACCCAGCGGCCGGACGCTCCTGTGCCAGAACCTTCCGGAGGGTCCGCCTCGGAGTCTGTGTTGTGTCCACAGCGGGCGGAGCCAAGGCTGTGTTCACGGCCACAGGGGCCTCGTCCCTCACGGGATGGCTACGCCCATTGTCCTCCAGCCTGGCCACCTCAGGACCTTTGCACCTGTGGCACCTCTGTTCAGCTCTCTGTGAGACCCCTCTCCTGGTGTTGCGCGTGTCTGCTCAAAACGCCTGCTTCTCATTGAGGCTGCCCTGACTCACCGACTTACTTCCCGGCACAGAGCACACAAACTCCGGTGCACCCATTAGCACATAAACTCTGCGTGGGAAGGACTGGTCTGCACTCTGTAAACATTTGCTGAATAGCAGTGAAGATGTTAAAACATGAGTGGGATCTCAGCAGGCAGAAAACGGAGGAAGGGCATTTTAGGAACAATAGTTGGTGGGAGAAAACAGGATTTGTTTTGCAAACTGGTATTGCCAACAGAAACAAGGAAGCACTTCTCCAGGGCCTGTGACTCCAGAGCCTCGGGGGGTTTGCTCCACCATCTCTGATTGGAGGCAGCCTGTTTGTATTTCTTCTTGTAGAACAGCCTTGGGAAGGCGTGGCAATGGTGAAATCTGCTTGACTTTCTCTTCAGACGAAAACACGAAGGGTTCAAGCTGGTCAGACCGATTCCTACTAATTCAGTTATTCAGAAGACAGTCAGTAAGGGGCACCTGGGTGGCGCAGTTGGTTAAGCGTCCGACTCTTGGTTTCGGCTCAGGTCATGATCTCAGGGTCGTGGGATCGAGCCCTGCATCGGGCTCCAATAAGAAGAGGAGATTCGCTCTCCTTCTCCCTCTGCCCCTCCCTCCATCTCTCGCCAAAAAACAGTCAGTGAAGAAGTTTGGGAGGTTTTTCCATCTGTTCAAAACCCCTTCTTGACTTCCCAGGTTGTGGTTTGTGAGAATTCTCATCTCTGCTTGGTGGAGAAACTAAGACAACAGAGTTCGTTATTCAAAACCGATGCCTTGCTTAAGCTTTATGTGGATTTGCAGTTTGAGGAGCTGCTCGTTCAGAATGCTTGGATTCGAGCCATCTTGTGGCTTCCATGTGCACAAAGACTCCGTCGCCGTAACCGTCAGGGCGCCAGTGTCTCCGGGCCAAGTATGCTCCCGTCCTTTGTCTTTGCTCAGGGAGCAGAACTAAGAGGCCCCGCAGGAGTGCCGGGCTGTCCACGGGAACCAGTGAGGCCCAGTTCCGAGCGGGTCAAGGGCCACGCGGGCCGCGCGGAATGTGCAAGTGCGTGTGCGCCCTCCTGAAGGGGGTCTTCCTCTGGGGCCCCAGAGCAGGGGGTCAGCCGCGGAGAGGGTGTATTACAAGGTCGTGAATAAGAAGCTGCTTGTTCCAAGCGCCCCCCGCCCCCGGTTCTGAGCTGGGGAGGGACGCTGCTCTGCCGTGAGGCCCGCCAGACCGAGACGGGCCGCCCTGCGCGGCACCGAGCGGAGCTGGGCCGGGGCGGGGGCGCCCGCGCTTACACAACCACCCCAGAAACTCTGGGCCTCATTGAAATTCGGGAAGCGGCGCTCCTCGCCCGGCCCCAGGGCGGCTCTGCCCGGCTTTGTTCCTCTCAGAAGAGCCGCGGCTGGAAGCCCAAAGCCGGCCGAGCCCGAGTAGCCCAGACGCCGGCGCTCGGGCCGCCGCCGCCGAGGTAAGCGCGCGGGCTTCACCGCCGGCGTGTGCGCCGCTTGCGCTCTGGGGCTCCGTTCGCACCCGGAGCGGCTTAGCGTGCTCGGATCCGAGCCGGCGCGGGACCGGGAGCGAGGCGCCGGGGGCCGCGTCGCCCAGGCGCTGACGGCTGCTCGGCTCTGTGTGCCTGGGAGAGGACTCGGGTGCTTCTTGTTTCCTTCAGGTTCGCTGCATTTGGTACGGATGGTATTTCGATTTCTGAAAACAACTGCCTTTAACGAGACTCGTCTCGGAGTGGTCCCAAATGAACGATTACTTCATTGCCGGCGCGTAAGTGGCAGCCGAGGGGACCCAGAGCCGCAGCTGTTGCTGTCCCGGGGCCTCTGATGCCAGTGTCTACGGCCCGAGCGCCATGACGCGGGATGAGCAGTGCGGGGAGGAGCTCGGCTACGACGGGATGCCCACCCTGGAGCGGGGCAGGCCGGAGGCCGGGAGCTACGCCCCGGACGCCAAGCCCAACGACCTTCAGCTGACCACGAGGCTGCCCCCGTGCCTCAGCCACAGGACGTGGGTCCTCTCCGTGTTGATGGGGGTGAGTAGCTCCTGGCCAGGACCAGGGAGGCATCGTCCGCGGCGAGCCGTCCCCTGGGAATCCACGCGGCCTGGGAGAGCGCGGCTCCGGGGCTGCCGCTGCTTCTGGGGAGCCTCGGGGGTGCTCCTGTGTTTACTTGGCGCGTGTGCTCGGGATTCAGCTCAGGAGTCTCTACCGCAGCCTCGGGGCTCCTCCGTGTTCCACCAGGCTTGGGACTGCCCAGGACCCATGCTGCCCCTCTGCGGGGTCATGGGTTGTGCCCCTGGGGGTCTGGAGTTGCGCTGCACAGATGGGAGGAGGGGCTGTGCCCTGAGGGCAGGCCTCTGGCAGACTGGAGAGTGGGTCAGGGTCTCCGAGGCGGGAAGCCGGGGCCGCAGCCGGAGGAAGCCCCGGAGCCGAGGACGCAGGCTTGGGGTCGGGGACCTTTCCCTTCAGACGTGCTTGGGTGGGCACCTGACCACTGAAGGAGTCATTTCGGCCCGAGAGCAGGCTCACCTGGGGCTGGGCCACTGGACACACCTCTCTCTAGGCCGGACCCCAGGGCTCTGTGTGGCCAGGGCTGAAGCTAGGATCCAGGTAGGGCCCTCCCTCCACACTGGGCTTCCCCTGAGCTGTGACCCCGTCCCACTGAGACTGGAACCCCCAGCGGCCCGGGGTGCAGAGGAAGCCCCTCCTCCCGGCCCCCGGGCCCTGGACTCTGTGCACTGGCCACAGCCACCGGTGGCCAAGGCGCGTAATGCTGCTCATCCCCGCCTCACGTAGGTGTGTCTCGTGGTCTCCCTTGTTCCCCAGGCCCCCGGCCCCTGTGCTCCCATCACAGGGGGGCACACACGACCCCCGGCCCAGACCCAGAGCCTCGCCCTCGACAGTGTTCCCACGTCCCAGGCCTGACGTGAGGCCTGGGTGCCCCTCACAGCCGGGAGGCCCTCGGCCCTGCAGTCATTTCCCGGCCGTCCGCTTGGATTAGCTCTGCAGAGAGCACAGGACGGAGTTGTCTCCCAGCCTCCGAGCCTGGCCCTGAGGGTGGGGATGCTAAGGCTCCTGAAATTGCACGTGTTGAGGTGAGGGTGTGTTCTGGGGAGAAGCGCCATTTCTTGCTTGAACTTTCCACAGAGGCCTCTCCCTCCCTCCCCCAAATACATGTGGAGGCCCTTAGTCTGACCCTGCGGGGGAAAGAGTGGGGGGAGTCAGGTGTGGTGGGATCTCGGCGTCCACGTTGGCATCGTTCTGTTACGTGGTAGTCAGAGGACTCGTCGAGCGCCTGATGTCCCGGCATGCCCGAGTGGTCACCTGAACTGTGTTGCTGTTTTGCAGAGCTGTCTGCTTGTGACTTCAGGGTTTTCGCTCTATTTGGGAAATGTGTTTCCCTCGGAAATGGACTACTTACGCTGTGCCGCGGGGTCGGTAAGCATCGCTCCTCGGTCGCACCTTTCAGTACCGGGACTTGAGGTTGTGCATTTGAGTTCTTTGCTCTGAGATTTGTGTGTTGCTATCACTTGCTGACTTTAGTTTCAGGTGAGATTTGATGCACGTCTGAGTCTCCCGCCACAGACTCCCGGGTGGGAAACGGCCCTTGAGTTTCCAGCAGCTGCGTGCTGCCTGTGAGCTGGCAGGGCGCCTGGTCTCTGCTCCCTTAGGACAAAGCTCCTTGAAAGAATTTGACCCATCCCCTGCTGTTCTCTCTGGAGCCTTCTAGGTGGCCCTTTGTCACCACTGGAGTGGCCCTTCTTGGGGGTCCCAGTGATGTCTGGCCCAGATGCTCCCGGGCAGCACTGACCTAGGCTGGACATTTCAGCAAAATCCTTGGTGGTGCCCTTCACCCTCCAAGTGACAGGCCGGGGAGACAAGCCACGTGCCCCACCGGTTCCCGTCCACCCTTGCAGGCTCTGTCCCCATAGCTCGAGGGGTCTGTGGGGGTCCTGGTGCCCGCAGGGGCGACACCTGGCACGGCCCACAATGCCCAGGCTGGTGCCCTTCCCTCCACCTCCCCACTGCCCTGACACCCCATGCTTGCCCTCACTCTTGCCTTCTTCCTCGTCCTCCACTTCTGTGGGGATCAACTGCAGGGTCTCCAACAAGAACCTCCTCGGGGCTCTGGGACTCCAGAACATTTCCACTTATTCACACACAGATGCGTTTCCCTCTTGGGGTAATTCTCAAGCTAAGACAAACTCACTCTTATGCAGTCGGTAGAGGCGACAGTCCGGCTCTAAGTGCGTTCAGCCCGTTTCATCTTTTCAGAAAAATTAAACTTTTTCCAGAATAAATCATTTTGAAAGGCATGAGACCTTCCATTGCTGGCAGCAGCCCTGTGCCTGCTGGCGGGCGGCCCTCGTTTGGCCAGCAGGTCTTGGGTCATTCCAGAAGCGTAAGCACTGCAGGTAGGGACGCCAGGTGGCTCGCCGCTGGCTCACGGAGCTCTGGTTTCCTTTCAGTGCCTTCCCTCAGCAATCGTGAGCTTCGCTGTTTCACGGAGAAACATCAGTGCGGTGAGTCCCGGCCTCCGTGCAGTCTCTGCAGGTGTGGGGGCCGCAGCACGGCTATGGGGGAGCCTCCAAGGGCAGGATGAGCCAGGCCATGGGCTGGGGAAGCAGGCCAGGCCGCTGCGGGGCTGACGGGCACCCACCCGTGCGTGCGTGTGCGCGTGTGCACGTGTGAGCGCATGTATGTGCACGTACATGTGTGCGTGTGTGCATGCATGTGGGTGAGTGTGTATGTGCATGGACATGTGCGTGCATGGACATGTGTGTGAGAGCGTGTATGTACACGTGCGTGCACACCTGTGCATGTGTGAGTGTGTGCATGTACATGTGTGCGTGTGCATGTACATGTGTGCGTGTGCATGTGAGTGTGTGCATGTACATGTGCATGTGAGTGTGTGCATGTACACGTGTGCATGTGTGTATGTGCATGCACATGTGTGCGCGCGTGAATGTGTGTATGTGCATGTGTGCGCGTGTGCATGTGTGAGTGTGTATGTGCACGTACATGTGTCGCATATGCGTGTGTGTGCGCATGTACACGTGTGCGCATGTGCACTGTGCATGTGTGAGTGTGTATGTGCATGTACACGTGTGCGAGTGTGCATGTGTGAGTGCATGTATGTGTATGTACATGTGTGCGTGTGTAGGTACATATGTGCGCATGTGTGTATGTGCATGTGTGCGCGTGCACGTGTGCATGTGCGCGCATGTGCATGTGTGAGTGTGCATGTACATGTGCGCGCATACATGTGTGAGTGTGTGCGTGTACATGTGCACGTGCGTGCATGTGTGTGCATGTACACGTGTGCACGTGTGAGTGTGTATGTGCATGTA